>NW_010194673.1:0-8471 GCF_000695765.1 Mesitornis unicolor
GTGATTCTGTGATTCTGTGATTCAGTGGGATCTCTTGTAGGGCCCTCAGACATCAGCAAATGCCTGGGAAACAGCAGCTCATGTGCAAAGCATGACCATAAGCAGTGACACCACCAGATGGTGCTGCCTCATCTGTCAAGGACTGAGAAATCAAATCCAGCTTTACCTGCTCCTTTTCTGCAGTGCAGAAGCCACGGCTAAACTTGAAATCTACTGGTTTATTGTGACATGAGGGAAAGATTTTATCTCTCATTATTTCCATGCAAAGAGAAATCCTAGTGGAAGCACAATTATCCTGACTTTGAGAGAAGCAACTTTTATTGACGTGGTTTATTTAGCTTAGGGAACCTCTATAAGCAAAGAAAACCTTCACTGGCCAGACCAGAAGTGCTTGTGAGTACAATTAGCTCACCAACATTTTGATGAGTTTTGTTCTCCAAATAATGAATAATTAGTGCACTTAAAGAGTGATTCTGGTTAAGCAGAGGTGTCAGTGGCCACATTCCTGCAGCAAATATGCTTCAGCATCAAGGGTGAATTCCCTTCATTTGCTCAGAAAACAGCATGGATCATTTTATTTCCAGACCCAGACCATCTGAGTTCAGTGGGTTTAAAAGGGAGTTGATGGGGAGGGAACCAGTCACTGATTTCTCTGCTGCTTCAATATTAATGTGTCAACTGACAACTGAAAGATGCATATGAAGGATTTCCTCTTGCTTCTGCACTAAATCTCTGCCTTTTTAAGCTGTATTTAATGTTTTTACCTGGCAAAACGCCATGCATTAGGACTAGGAAAATTACAGAGGGAGATAATGGAATTCAAAGGAACAGCAGGTAAGTGCCTCATTTTTATATTTTACTTCGTAGGAGTGTCACACAGTGAGCCCATGTGCCTCCTCTGTATTTTGGTAAGTTGCAGAATCACAGAATCACAGAATCATTAAGGTTGGAAGAGACCTCTAAGATCATCAAGTCCAACCGTCAACCCAACCCCACCATGGCCACTAAACCATGGCCCCAAGTGCCACATCCACCACTTCTTGAACCCCTCCAGGGATGGGGACTCCACCACCTCCCTGGGCAGCCCCTTCCAGTGCTTGACCACTCTTGCAGTCAAGACATTTTTCCTCAGATCCAATCTAACCCTCCCCTGGCACAACTTGAGGCCATTAAAGTCTCTGATCAGCAGGACTGCTTGGGCTCCTACCATGCCAGATGCTCAGGATGGGATTCCCCTAACAGACACTCACGATCCTGCTCATGCTAAACCCTCACACCCAGATTGGGTCATATGAAATGCACCCTAAAAGTGTTGCTACCACCACATTTTTTTTAAAGAGATCTATAATATGTCAGACAACTGGAATATGTGTGGGCACTTCTACTGCAGACATCTCAAGTCTGGAGGAAGGGATCCCAACCCAGAAAAGTCTGAACTGCAAAGAAGTGTGAACAGACAGACCATGGTCCCGCAGTTGTCAGCAATGTCAAGCTTGAATATGAATACCTACGCATACACTCACGTGGATATACCTCTTGTACTGTCTCCCAGGTTAACTTTTCACAAAATTCCCCAAATCCCTGTGTGGGTGTGAGTGGGGAACCAAAAAAATCCCAAAGTGGAACAAGTACAGTGTGACGGTGTCACGTCACAGCGTTAGTAGCAATAGATGCCTGGAAAGTGTTTAAAAGAAAGAAATGTAATTGGAGAAATATCTTGTTTCTCTTGGTCCAGGCCTAGGCCATGCTTGTCAAGAAGTCTGATGGGACAAAAGTTGGTATCTACAAACTCATTTAAATGGAAAATGCTTGTGGGACGTACAGCAGAAGGGCTCAGGGTCTTTTTAAGGATGTCAGTAGCAGGAATTTGAGAAGTGTGGTGTACAGAAAGAAAGGGCTCATGGATTTTGTCTGCATTTTGCAGAGCGGAGGCCTATGGGACTGGGTGTGCCATTACTCATCCCCCTGCTCTTGCAGTTCTGATTAACAGCAGGGCTCTGCTCAGCTCTGCCATTCCTCCTCCTCCTCCTCCTCTCCTTCCAATGTGTTTCTAATCCCTCCATGTCTCCCAAACTGCATCTCACCCCCTTACTCAAGTCACCAAGTTACTGCACCTTGGCTTCAGGTCCACGTTTTTCTTTGATAATTACGATTTCTGAGCATGGATGAAGAGAGTATCTCTTGGAAGGAGAGCTCACAGCTGGTTTGTGTAAGAAATTGGCTCATCATTGTGCTTCGATTCCCAAAAGGCCACAAAATCATGATATGGAAGAAAAAAAAACCCCTCAAAATGAAAAACCCAACTACCTTTCAACACATTGGTCTATCCGTTTTCCAAAGACATTGGATGCTGCTATTGCAGATAACAGCTTCCTTAAGTAATTAGCAAGAGCCAGCTTGGCTGGTCTGTATTTGAGTGGAGAAATGGAGAGAAGAAAGGCAAATGCTCACAAATGGTCCCATGAGTCTGAGACTCAAAGTTAATGCTCAACATAATATCACAAAATAAGAAGCAGACCTCAGGAGCCAATCTGGGGAGTTCAGAGAAACAGGATCAGTGAAGGAAAGAGGCAGTTAAAACTATGATATGCTCAAGAAAACTGCCATCCCCATAGGAATTAATCTATGATGCTCAGGCACATTCAGAGTATTGTAAAATATTAAGGAATATTTTGTAAAATATTAAGGAAACCCCCCTTTTAGGCTGATTTTCCACTTGCACTCATGTAACAATGAATGAGTCCCAACTGGAGCAAAACCAGGGGGAAAGGATCTGCTCCACAGAGACTACAGAGATGGAAAAGGCTGCAGCCCAGAGGCACCTATGCCTGGGACCTTGTCCTTCCTTCAAAGAGATGGCCAAATTCAGCCGGATCTTTTATTTTTTACCCTTGTCCCACCTGCTTATGCTTCACCCCATCAATACCATGCTGGGATGAGGGCCCAGGGAACAGCAAACACCAATAGAACAACTCCAACAAAGGGCAGCCAGGAAAATGTATCTGAATTGATGGATGCAGAGGAAGCAGAGGGCTTTTCCAAATCCTGGTTCACATTAACTCCCTGCAGCAGTCCCGCCTGTTACTGGAAAGCAGAGTGGACCCTGTCCAGATTCACCTCAAATGCATAATCAAAAAAGTCAAACACCACAAAGCTGAAGCAAAAAGCTGCTGCAGTGTTTACAGCTCAAGGTCTTCACCTCCATGGCCATGGGCTATCATTGTAATTCTCCCAAAGTGCCTTTGCAAGATGTTAAGGAAATACACCTAGAAATGGCGTGGGGCAGGTCAATGAGAACAGCAAAGCATCAACGCTCAAGGAAAGAACTCGCTTTCTCCACTGACAGATTTGGGGACATTTGGGACTCAGAAGAGACAGTGCGATGGTGAAGGCAATGGAGATGCAGAGTGCATCTTAAAGTTGATGCCCAGTGTAGGTCATCTCTAGATGTCTGGTTTTCATCCTTCCACTGTAAAGCACCTTAAAAATACAGAATCACAGAATCATGAAGGTTGGAAGAGACCTCTAAGATCATCAAGTCCATTAGTCCAACCCCACCATGCCCACTAAACCATGTCCCCAAGTGCCACATCCACGCGCTTCTTGAACCCCTCCAGCAATGGGGACTCCACCACCTCCCTGGGCAGCCTCTTCCAGTGCTTGATGACTCTTGCAATCAAGCAATTTTTCCTCAGATTCAATCCAACCTTTTCCTCTTGTCCTGTTCACTGGTTACATGGGAGAAGAGACCAACACCCACCTCTCTACAACCTCCTCTCAGGGAGCTGTAGAGGCAGAGGCTACCAGGCCCCAGAAAAGCATCCCCATCCCCACCACAGCAGTGGAGGCCCTGTGGATGCTGTTTGGAGGAGTCTGCAATGGCATTCAGCAAACAAGAGACATAGGAAAGCAGAAAAGCAGAAGAGGAAAGGGAACCAAATGTTACAAGCCTCAAAATGACAGAAGATGTGAGCCAGATCTTTAGAGCCCTGCAGTGAGGCCCATTTACACCCAGGAGTCCACATTGCTCCGAGGTGGCTCGATTAGCATTCAATGTGTGATTGATACACAAGTCAAGGAGCTGGCCCTGAAATAGTTAATGCAGTAGCATCAAGAGAAAATGCAGGAGGTGCAGGGCATGACAGGTCCAAAATAGCCTTGTAATGGTAAACTCCTAGGACTGAGAACATCTCCACGTCTGTTTTGGGTAAACCCCCACGGGGGAGCCGTGCTGCTCAGAGCAGCCTGGCAGGACATCGCCTGCTTTGTTCTGCAGTGGGGCACGGTCCAGTGCTCCCTTCCCATTGTGCTTCCCTCCTTGTCCTTCATTTCCTGCGATAATTACCGATGCGTTTTCCATGCCAGCTGAAACAACAAAGTAAGATACTGTACCATTTTAATCAGCTGAAATTAGTTAATGCTGAGCCAAAAACTCGCTTTGCCTGCTGCTCTCAGCACATCGAAACGTGCCTGAAAAATAAGCCACGTTTGCACATGATTCATTTCCAACTTGCCCAAATGTTGGAAGCTGTTCAGATTTGCAGTGCTGGAGCCAGCCTGTTCCCAGGTTCAGCTGAGGTCTGGGAGCAGTGAGACACTGCTGAAGTGCCCTGGAAAGGTTATGGAAATGTTATCTGGTAGGATGATGAGAAAAGGTGGTTGGTGGGTCAAGAGATGTTTTGGGATTCATTAGCAGTGACACATCCAACAACATGGGGGGTCAGTCTCTTCTCCCTGGTAGCAAGTGATAGGACAAGGGGAAATGGCCTCAAGTTGTGCCAGGGGAGGTTTAGGTTGGATATTGGGAGGAATTTCTTCACTGAAAGGATTATCAAGCACTGGAAGGGGCTGCCCAGGGAGGTGGTGGAGTCCCCATCCCTGGAGGGGTTCAAGAAGACATGGATGTGGCAATTGGGGCCATGGTTTAGTGGGCATGGTGGGGTTCGGTTGATGGTTGGACTCGATCTTAGACGTCTCTTCCAACCTTAACAATTCTGTGATTCTGTGATTTTATTGTGTACTTAATTGTGCACAGTGATAAAGCAGATGACTGAAAAGTCTTACAAAGATGTCACGCCTTGTGAATCCCTGAGAGAGGCATCTCTGGCTTCTAGCTTCATACAAGAAAATTGCTCCCTCAGCCACTTCCCATCATTCGTGTGCTCCAGACTCGTCCCCAGCTCCGCTGCCCTTCTCTGCCCACGCTCCAGCCCCTCAATGTCCTTCTGGGAGTGAAGGGCCCAAAACTGAACACAGAATTTGAGGGGCAGCCTCACCAGTGCTCAGCACAAGGGAAGGATCCCTGCCCTGCTCCTGCTGCCCACTCCAGTGCTGATACAAGCCAGGATGGCATTGGCCTTCTTGGCCACCTGGGCACTCTGCTGGCTCATGTTCAGTCGCTGTCAACCAACACCCCCAGGTCCTTCTCCTCCAGGTTCTCTCCAGCCACTCCTCCCCATGTCTGTAGCGTCCATAGGGTTGTTGTGACCCAAGTGCAGGACTCAGCCCTTGGTCTTGCTGAACCTCATACAATTGGCCTCAGCCCATGGATCCAAAGTGGATCAATGTTACAGTAGGAAGTGGAGCAATGTTACAGCAGGAAGAGAAAAAGCAGGACCTATGGCATTCTCATATCCTTCCCATTCCGTACTTGCTTCACTGCTTGCCCTGGGACTTTACTGGGAAAAAGGAAGAAGTGACAATCAGTTTTCTCCCACAGAGCTGAAATTGAAGCTGTTGCCCCTTGCATGAACCCAGACAGAGCTGGGAAAGGGCTGATGTCACCGAGGAAGGAGAAACCCTCCTTTAATAGGGAGTGTCCACGTGTGGGCCCTAATGGCTTTCGGAATAAGAGCAATCTCCTTGGCCGGGTTTGTGGTACCTGGCAGGCGTCCCACATCCCACTCAGCATCAGCAGCCTGGCTCAAACTGGGAGGGATCCAAGTCACTTTAATTCTGTGGGGTTAGGCTGGATTTGGCAATAGGATAATTTGTGTAACAACAAAAAGCAGGCATCAATATTTTAAACTGCTTTCTGTTTGTGCAGGCCCTGGGGCAGCAAGAGAGAGGCCTAAAGGAGATTAAGTGGAGCAGTTTATACTCTCTTCCCACATCTCATCTGTGTGTGTAGGCACACTGCACTCAGAGTCCTGCTAACCAATGAATTTAAATTACTACAGCTCAGGCCTGGTGTAACTTGCACTGTTTGTGCCTAAGATGTCTTTTTAAATCAACAGACGTAAAACAATGCTGGGATAAATCTGGCTTCAGGAGGTCTGCTCCTACCTGATTGGGGTAAAAGAAATCAGTTTATCGGGACTGCTTAACCGAGGTTTTGTGTGATTATCAGCAGTCATTTAAAGCACAATTTGCATTTAATTCTCCCAGTTTTTTAGGTAGGCAAGTCATGAAACAGCAGCCTGTTAGAAAAGAGACGCAAAGCCAAAGAACAGGAGGGTGTAAATGAGCAAATGGCACTTCCTGCCTTTCTCCCATCATCTGAGGATACACAGGGGTAATTAGGGTGGCTAAATCAGACCACTCATCCCAGTTTCAACTCCAATAATCTCTGATGTGACTTTAAGACTGAGCAGATCTGAGTTATCTCAGTTTCCCAAAGGTCCCCAAAACTAATTCCTGACCACAATCCTGGTTTGGAGTCCCTTTTTCTTTGCTATGGCTACATGAAAAAGCCTGAAACAGTGGCTTCCTTCCCTTGACTCATCACTTGTCTGCACAAAAGATCGGCAGAATTTAAAGAAATGTAAAGAAATTAAAGAAACTCTTATCTAGTACTGGTAAATCAGTGTTGGCTAGATGCTATATTTGGGAATATAAGGCAGTTTTACTAGAAAGAGGTAAAATCCTGTTTTAACAGCTGGGACTCGACGTCTCCCATGCAATATGACACACATCTAACTGGGGAGAAGCAGACAAGGTCCATTTTATGGCAATGCCATTTTACAGCATCCTCCTGGATGTGGTTTGCTCTGCCAGGGGAGTAATTTTCAGGAACTGTCTGAGGCTACGACCTATGGCCAAAAAGAAGCTATAAAAAATGCAGTCACCTGCTTCCCATTCAGAATCTTCAGTTTTGCTTTAATATCCTTTTTCTCTTCTCTCTATCTAAGAAACTTCCAAATCACCAAGAAACCTTTCCAATTCACTCTAGTTTTCTCAACAAAACCTATATTCAGACCCACAGATCTGCCACATTGCCTGGCCTCTTGTCGTTTAAGTTGCTGAGTCCTTTTCCACCTGCAAAGAGCAACGAATCCAAAATAAGTCTTTAAATCACTGGCTTCCTATTATGGGCTTCATCTGTCCATCTCCAGAAAAGTCTGAGTTCTTTGTTTTTCAATTCAAAAATGTTATCTCCTGTGTTTGCTTTTTCTGTGCTCCTCTCTCCACTGAAAGCTTTTGTGGGTGGAAGGTGACCTAATGAGTCTCATCGTACAGGAATATCTCTTTCACCTTCTCAAAAGTGTCTTAATCTGCTGTACTTCTAAACCCTCTTCATGAAAGTGTCTCTGAGCGGGAGCATGAATCCTGTCACACCAACCATATTCCCATAAGCCAGAATCACAGAATCCTGAAGGTTGAAAAAGCACTCCAAGATCATCGAGTCCAACCGTTAACCCAACCCCACCATGCCCACTAAACCACGTCCCCAAGTGCCACATCCAGGCGCTTCTTGAACCCTTCCAGGGATGGGGACTCCACCACCTCCCTGGGCAGCCCCTTCCAGTGCTTGATAACCCTTTCAGTGAAGAAATTCTTCCTCAGATCCAATATAATCCTCCCCTGGTGCAACTTGAGGCCATTTCCTCTTGTCCTATCACTGGATACATGGGAGAAGAGAACAATACCCCCCTCTCTAAAACCTAACAACAGAAGAACAAGGCCAGGATCAGGTAATGACCACCTGTCTCATGTACACTGAAAGCCTTGTGCAACTGTTAAAACGTCATCATTGCTTTAACTAAATTATAGAAAATTAATGGAACATCCAAAATTGCCCTAATAATCGAAAGCACATGATCCACTTTCTCTCTTGCACAATATTACTGCAGTCAACAGCTGAATTACTAAAAACAATAGAGACTTGCTTTTCAACTTAGATTGTTGTGCTTTTGTTTGTATTTTTAAATGCTTATGTAAACTCTTAGATTTATCTCACATCTGAGTATTTTATAACAAACAGTCTTGTGATCTTAATTGCCTTTACTCGTGAGAAGGTGAAGGTTAAATTTGCATTTTCCTCACTGTACTTACCCTGAATGTCATCATTGAATGTACAGTATTTGTAGCGGTATTTATCGAGGAGACGAAAAGTGTTAGTGTTGGTAAAGCCTTCAAACTGGATCAGACAGTTCATGCTGTACCTGCAATTTAAAGGGTAATTAAAAATAGATCAAAATATTTCCACAGCATAGGAAAGTCACAGAATCACAGAATATTAGGGATTGGAA
>NW_010194674.1:0-445 GCF_000695765.1 Mesitornis unicolor
GGGGAAGGGTCAGGCTACCGAGTGAAAACCAAGTGGGGAGCCCTTTGCATGGGGAAGAAGTGCCACGACCGTGGAGCGGGGCCTCTATGTACACGAGACTCATTTGCCGCACCCTCCTGGGACCTGCAAGCCCTGTCACCTTAAGAAGGGAGACTTAACGCCAGCAGTAAGCAGAGCTTTTGAGATGTCTCCAATTCAAGCGCGCGCTTCTGCAGTCCATGCCACATTGATGAGATGTAGTTGCCTGATGGCAGCTGTGTGACAGAAGAGACGCACTCATACCAGTATTTGCGACACCTCCAGTGGAAATCCAGTGATGGTGTATGGGCTAGAATTTGTAAGCTCTTCAAAAGAACTGGCTGTCTATGTGCGAGTTCTAGAGAAGCCCAGACTACTCCCTGTTTTCAGTTAGATGGTGCAGAACAAGGCCAGTTCTTCTATGATG
>NW_010194675.1:0-25251 GCF_000695765.1 Mesitornis unicolor
AGGTCCCTTTCAACTCCTGAGATTCTGTGATGTGTTCTTGGTAACACCGTTGACTGAGAATCAACTGTGAAAATACACAGCAGAGCTCTGCGTGAAGCTGCAACGTGTGTAGTCCTTGTTCTTCCCACAAGCAGGATTTTAGCAGAGCTGGACAGCCCTGTATTAGTGAGTTTATAATTTGCTTTTTGTGGATGCTGTGGTCACCAAGCACCCTACCGTTACCAAAAGAGCTCCCATCAATGGTACACAGGAGTGGAAAGGGGCATTGCTCACCTCTGTGTGTGTTTCATGTTTTCGCCTTGGGTAGGAGAGGGTGAGGAACAGGGAGCTTTTGTGATAACTGGAAGTTGTGATTTGCCAGAGCAACTGGAGGACTCCCTGTCCCTCTGGTCAATCTTAGTAACGTTGTAGCCTGGAGCACTGCTGCTGACGCCAGTTTTGGTGCTGCTGGGGCTGCAGAAATAGTGGCCGTTCCTCTGAGGTATTTTCTGAACAGTATGTGCGTTGGCTGTCTTGTGTGCATGGGGAGGTAAACATCCAGTTTTGATTTACTTGCCATAAAATGCTTCTAGCATTGTATTGGCTTATGCTTTGGTGTGATGAAATCAGTTCTCTGGCTTCCTGCAGCAGAACTGGGTTACCTGGCTCTTACTGGAGACAAAATCATTCACATCAGCCTCCGTTCCCTGATTTGTCTCAGATCTCAGGAACCCTCTCTTCTTCCTAGAGGAGTATGGGTCTAAAACCGTTTGGTAAGCCAAGCTTTGTGAAACACTTGGGGGGTGTTTTAAAACTTACAAGCCAATTCTGTTATTACGTGATCTTTTGGTGTGTTTCCTCTTCAGCGCACGCTGGTGGAGAGGATGCAGCAGCAGTGGCTGCCTTGAGCGAAGCAAACAGGACTTGTTTGTGCACAGCGGTTCCTGTCAGGCTTATGATCAGGGGATTTCTAATTTTCGGTTGGGATGAGGCCACTTAACACCATCAACCGCTGTTAAACTCTCCCTGCTCTTGCCAAGTGCCTGTTACAAGGAGCAGCCCCCAGCAAAGCGTGAACCCTTTGAAATGTCTCAATTAAATGCTTGACAGTAAGTCAGGCTGGTTTATTTCCCTTCTGTTGTGCTTTTATTTTTTTTAAGGGCTGAATTTTCAGCTTTTCCTTTTGCTGCCTGTCACAAGCCATGCATTATTTAAGTCGCTGCTCTTTGTTTTAGCAGCTTGAAACCAGCCAGAAATTCACCTTGCTCGCAGGCTACCAGCAGACACGTTACTGCCCGCAGGCACCGAGTAGGAGTTGATGCTCTTCTGTCAGCGCAGGTGAGCAGCAGCGGTGTTGCTCGATGGGGGAGAGGCTAAATCACACAAGGATTTGATGTTGCTGACGTCTCTTTCAAGTTGCTCTTTTTTTAATTTATTTTTTTCCCTCGGTTTGGTGAGGATTTCAATCCCTACCTCCCCTGCAGTGCTTTCTGTCTACTCCTGTTGCCTTGAGCTACAGCCAGAAAAGAGCACTTTGAGGATAGTCCCGTCTTGGGTATGTGGGAGTTCATTTCAAATGCTGTAAATGGGGGGAAAAAACCCTACATTACGCTGTGTCTAGGAGGGGGGGTCTCCTCTCAACCGTTGCTTTAAATCCCAGTACCGTCTGAAGACGCTCATTGCAGCACAAATGCGAGGTGGAGGGAGCGGGTTTGAGTTCTGCTCCAGTTACTACACTCCAGAAACGCCTGCCTCTACCAGGAGTTTAAATATATCCACAGAACTGTCACTTGCTATTTTTAGGTTAGGCTAAAAATAGACAACGTGGTGTTTGCAGGGGTTTTGAATGGGTTTTGCATGTCTTTGCGTGAGCGTTCTGTGTACACCTGGACCCGCTTCACCTCTTAGCGGCAGATCTGGCAACTCGTAGTAGTGGTTGGGACTGGTGGCTTTGGAAATTTTATTTTTGGGTGTAAGAAGCGTTCAGAAAATGTGGGGGGTTTCAACTGTCACTGTAAGATCCAGTCAGTTCAGAGAACAGTTACGTGTAAGTCCCTGATGGTCTCTGATTTTTCCAATAGCTGTTGTGTTCATGGTTTCTTCTCCCTTCAAGCTGCTAAAGGAAGAAACCTGAACAGGGAGGATTTTATTGCCCATGCAGTGAAACAACCTGGATGTGTGGGGTCGTGAATACCCGGAGTAATGTGGGAAAGCAGAGGGGAGATTTGGTGGGACCACATCTTCACTGCGCTGTCGATGGGGGGCTTTGAGGTCGTGACGAGCGTTTTGTGTCACCCTGATACCATACAGGGATTCAAGTCCCAAGTGCAGTTTGTGTGGTGTAGCACAGGGGAGAGTTTTTAAGAAAGATGAGAGAAACCCCCCCCAAAAAAAGCTTGAGAAGTGCTTATCTGCCTGCTGCCGGGTCTTTTTTGTTTAAAAATTGTTCTAGTATCCTATCCTTGAGTGCATAGCAAAAAAGCTGATGGTCAAGGTAATGCTTGGTTATGGGAAGCCTTATTCTGTACCTATAAATAAGTGCTGAAATCAGCGAGGTGGTGTGGGACAGCTTCTTTCCATCTGTCTTGCTTGCTTTTTTATGATGTTGTTTATGTAGGGCAAGACCCTAGGGTGGCTTTGAGCTTGTTACTTCACATTCTTGGCAGCCTGGTGCTATAAACATGAATAAACTTCTTATTCATGCCACTAGATGGAACTGGCCCGTGCTTATAGATATTTGTTTAACTAGAGCTCCGTATTGAGTATTGACAAAATGAATTGCTAGCTCATGGTGAAAGCTTGGCTTTTACCCTCCAAGCAGTGCTTTATTACACTGCTTGGGGCTTTATGCAGTCGGTTTGGAAATAGAAAAGCGGTTCATTGCCGGTTCTTTCAGGCTTGGCTTTTTATCTTTGTTGCCTTGACTGTATTGCAGTTAATTATATTTATGATATTCCTGCTTTTAAACCACCATGAGTCTTTTGCTGATGTTTGCACGTCTTGTACAGGGGATAGACGCTCTGTTATCCCAAATTTCATTACAGATTATTTCCTTGTACCTCTTCCTTGGCGCTCCAGGTTGAAGTATGCACGTTCCTCTCTGGCGGAACCAAATTTGCCTATGGATAATACAGCCTTAATGTTGGTTTTGTGATTTATCTCTTCACTGTTTTTGCCTGCCCAGGGGTTCCTGTGTTGGACGTGAGCCTGCGTAAAGGCAGCTGAGATGAGGCAGGTGCTGTTGGTTGGTGAGGGAGGTGCAGGACCAACCTGCATGGAAGCAGAAGCTGTGGGTATGGGTATGTGAGCTGAAGAGGCCTGGGGCTGCTCCTGCCTTTGCTGCCACCCTGCTTGGTGGCCTTGGCCACGCTGGTCCTTTCTGCGCTTCCATTTCTCCATCTTTGAAATGGCAAGAAGCGTTTTGATCTTGTTTTCTACAGCGCTGGGAGGGCTAAGGGTGGAAAAACGCTATTCATGAGTACCAGGAAAAAAGGGAAAATACAACTGCAATAATGTGGATGTGACCTTTTAAAAAGGACAGGGTTTCACCAATATGCTTGCAGTGACCCAGCCACAGAGCTGCCACTCCAGCGCCTGTCTGCAGTGATGAGAACAGCGCTTTCATGCCATTCTGGTGAATGTAATGAGATTTATTTCGCCTTCCTTGTAAGGCAGAAGCTGAAGAACCTGGTGGAAACACTCCCAGAATCTTGGTTTTGAAGTGTTTTCAAAGCATGAATATGCCCATGATACACTTGGAGCTGCTTCCTAGAAATAGGGTGAGCTGCTGAGGGTAGTTGAACATTCATAGTAATGCAGGTTAGAAGAGGCCTCTGCAGTTCCTTAACCCAGTGTCCCACTGAAACATCATACTTTCTTAATTTTATTATCCTCTGTGAAAATATTTTGAAGATGGTAATGGCAAGTTCCTTGGGGGTGTGTGCTTAGCATCTGCACTGATGTCTTTGTGCTGTCCTGGCTGCAAATCCCGTTCCCTGCAGAGGAGATACTGAGGAGGAATGTACACTGCTCCTGTGCACTAGCAAACAGGATCTTGTAGCACACCCACCATTTTCTTTCAACTTATGCAGCTGTAAATATTTAATAAGACAGATTCCTGCGTGCTCTAATCATGAGATGAATACTTCTCAAGGAAAAGACCTCCTTTCTCGTTCCAGTGATCAAATTGTGCTCAGGGTTCACGTACGTATTCAGCCGCTCTGCGACAGCGGGAATTGAGAGCTCTAAGCTGACAGAGCGTAAAATGGAAACCTACTGTTCAGGTTGCTGGGATTCCTCTGATCTCCTAATCCTGTTCGGGAGCCCCCAGCCGCCTCATTGTGCCTCTCTGAGAACAGGTGGGGGTAGCAGCACGTTTTAGTCCCAAAAGCTCAGTCCTTGCAGGACCCCGATCCCTGCCGTGCTCTCTTTTTGGTTTGAGAGCGGGTGTGCATGGTGGAATTTGTACCAAACCCTCATTGATGGGGGGGTGTTGTAAATCAGGGAGGTCTTTTCTGTAAAATAGCATATGATGGCAAGAAAGCGTGCTCTGTAAATGTGACTTATTCCTGTGCTGGTTCACAGCGCAGGCACAAACCACTCGCTTGCTCACTGCCTTCCCTCCGACGTGTTAACAACGTGGACATTGTGGAAGTGAGCTCAAAGCCATTTCTGCAGCGCCTGTGTGTGGTGTGGTTTCGTGGCATGACGTGCGGTAGGGGATGGTTGTAATGACATCAACTGGTACATTTGGGCTGCAGGCTTATGTGATGTCGCCCTGTGGCGGCTCAGGCAAGTGGCTTTTGCTGCTGTCACCAGGAGATGGTGGCAGAAACACGCGATGTGAGTTGATGCATCAGGTTTTTGGCTTCTTGGAAACGGGAGATCCACGCGTGGGGAGGGTTTGAGTCCTGGCTGGACAAAATTGCATCTCGCCTCCCTTTAGCTATAACTGCCTGTGTGTCTTCCCCAGAGAAGCGTCTCAGGCCTGATTGCACCCTTCAGTTGACTCTGTTAACTATCGCAGCAGAAGACAACGGAAACCTGTCTGCTTTTAGGCACTGAGAAGGGGCTACAGAAAAATACCCTCAGGGAGAGCCAGGAGAACCCCAAAATGATGTAGCAGCTGAGTCTTGTGAAAGCCCATTTAGGACGCTACTGTGTTTGCCTTATTCTCTCCTGTTCTTATTTTGCCTTCTAGTTCCTCACGCGAGCCTGACTGCCATGCCCGGGCATTGATGCTGTTGGGTGCAGCTGTTTAAAATGGCAGAGAGAGGTGGAAATGAAGAAGTGATTAACTTGAACAGCTTCTGTAGCCACAGAGGAAAAGGTGAGTACCGATTTGTGCGTATTTCTGAAACTCTCTTACTAAAACTCTGCTTACAGACAGGATTCACAGATACTGAGCTTGCAAGAGCAGTGTTAATGAGAACCTGCTAGTGGTCTGTTTTGTTGTCATTCCCTGCTCTGTCACACCTACTTCACAGCCACCTACAGAAAATTCTCTCATTTTATGCTGACATGCAAAATATTTGGCTCTTTCTCATGTTGTACTGCATTAGGTCACATTGCAGACTCCTTGGGAACACCATGTAGAGGTATTTCAGCAGATCTGAGGGGCTTACGGTGAGCTGAGGCCCTTCTGAGGACCTCATAGGAGAGGCTGGCTCTGCATTCATCCCCTCACAGGTCTCTCTATGCACTGATACCACTTCCTTCAAGAGTGGAATTCAAAATGGTGCTTTCTCCATATGCCTGAAAGGTGGTAAATTAATATCATTAATACTTACACTAAAGCATAAGCCGAAACGTGTCAAATCGAAGGAAAAGCATGGTTCTATGCTATCTTTGCAGCTCAGAAACCCTCTGGTTCTGGCCAGAGTGTCTGTCCTGAGCTCCAGCAGCCATGCTCAGTAGCATCTATATTCCACTCTTGACAGGCCTTGAGGAACAAGGTTGTCATCTAATAGCAGGATATCTGCTGCTCCCACAGCCCGGGGCCCTATCTCAGCCTTGCATGAGGTGCTCCTGCAATGTCACGCTATTTTGGAAGAGACCGAATTGCACAGTGAACCTTATCTTGCCTCTGGAATGCACTGCACATTAATAAAAGCAAATGTATCATCCCTGACATACTGAATGTCCAGGGCTTCTCTGCAAAAATTAGGGAGTGCTCTGTATGTGGCTTGTGCAGTACAATTTTTGCAGCAGCTTGACTTGTGCCGAAGTTTGTGCTAGAAAAATCTGTAAAAGTCTTACTCTGTGTAAGTGTTGGTGAGTGACTGGTCAACGTGTGTGCCGCTGTGGTCCTCGCAGCTGTGGTTTGTGCGGGTGTTCTGCTCAGAGGGCTGTAACAGGAATTTGCGGAGGAACCAGTGAACTTTGAGCGCTTCTTCCCTCTTGCTGCAATGCAAATGTGAAGATTGCTTTTTCAGGGGTTTTGGTGCTTGTGCCCTGTAATTTCAGTTATTTACCTTTAGCAAATAGTTGACTTTACTTTACTACAGACTGGATAAACCGCAGGGATGAAGGTCTTATCACGATATCGGATTCCTCGGATGAAGAGTTGCCTTTGCTGGAAACGCCGCCAGAGAAGAAGCGTGAGGAAGATGACGATGATGTAGTCATCTTGGCAGAGGTAGTTTTTCATTCTTGTACTTGCCCTGCTTGATTCGTGGCCTTTCTAGCCAACTCTTGTGCAAATATCTGATGCATTCCTTTGAGAGTCCTGTCCAATTACAGCAATTTACTTATGATGGCTAAAATGAACATTGAAATGATGGCATTTTGCTGGCTTTAAATGTTTAATCATATTTTGGGCACAGGAGAGGAGAACTAGACCGTTAAACTGTCTTGTGTTTTAAGTTTTATTTAGCAAAGGCTGTAGATTCCATAAAGTTATCTACCTAAATACAGATAGGTGGAGTGCTTTGTAAAAGGGTTTTCAAAACGTGCCTTGTTTCACCTTGCGCGCTTTGTACCCCTCTGTGCTGTTTGGGTTCTTGGTGGGCTGTTGCAGACATTTTTGCAGTTTACAAAGGCAGCCACCCTGGTAAACGTCTCTCCACTGGCACAGGCAGTCACACAGAGGAAGGCCAAAGGCTTTAGCTTACCCTGATTTATTTTAAGCATCTAATTTCATATCTAAACTACATGAAGAATATATTCCGCTTTTCTGATCCATTAACTGGAGGCATTGAGATGTGTCGTGAAGCTGACCCTTCTGTTTTTTAGTTGAAAACAGTGGCAGACCATTTTCAAACTCTCTGGCACACAGCAGTCCTAGACTGCCAGGGGCAAGAACAAGGCCAGAGATGAACGTTTTTGAGCTTTGGTTCCTGCTGCCTGTTCAAATAAACTGGTGAGAATGTAAATATGCCATCAGTTAGTTCCTCCTTCCCAGACCATTTTACTGGGATGGAAGTGGGGACTGGGGTGAGCTCAGGAAATTATTCCAGTCTGAAAGTCCTGAGCATCCCCAGTTCTGCCAAATATTCTATTAGCACCTGGAGACAGACTGAGGATGGAGTGCAGTGAAACAAAGATATGTGGGTTGCAGTTTTATGCCTTATTAAGCATCTTGCTAAACAGACTTTTCCTCTGTTTTCCATCAGAAGCTTGATTAGATGTAAAAGATCATCTGGAGCAAGGCCTCTTGACATGCAGACAAGAACTCCTACTTACCCTTATCTGTCTGTTTGGTTTATTTTAGACTCCAAAGCATCAGCAGCCTCTGCGTCCCAATGTCATCAGACCTGCTGCTCAATGGCAGGGTGCAAACACCGTGGAAGAAGGAAGACCTAAAAGCACTGTTGGGCCATTGAAGAGCGTATATCTGCAAGATGAGAACTCGGCTCTGCTGTGCCGGGGAGTCCAGCATAATGACGTGGTGGAGAGCAGTGCTGGACCAAGCAGGGATGAGAAGATGAACTTTGCCTTGCAGCAGCCTGGACCATCTGAGCTTAATGGCCCCGGGTTTGAACTTAGAAGTAATGAGGAGCCTGGGCCAAGTTTGCTTCCAGCAATAAAGACAAGCCCACAGCCTGTTGTTAACAGAGAAATCAGTAGTCTGGAGAAAGCAGACCTTCCGCCACAACAGCAGGAAAAGGTGGAAGCCCAGGGATGGCAAGGAGGGGATGTGGAGCCAGAGCAAAACCTGGGTGGCACAGCTGCTGCAGCTACTACAGACCAGGGGCTCCAGGAAAAGAGCCAGCTGAATCACCCGTACTTCCAGCCCTCAGAAGCCGAGCCACACGCTGTAGTAAACGTTTGTGCTCCTCAGCAAGGGCAGCCTGAAGCAGACCCAGGATCTCTGAGGGCATATGGAGAGGAGGCTCCTGGGCCAGCCTTCCCCCGACCTGAGCCGCCGCAGGACGGGATCCCAGGTCCCGCTTCGCCCCAGCCAGCACATCCACCAGAAGAGAGGGGCCAGCAGGCAGCGATAGACAACGAACAGCCAGGTCCAGCATTCCCCGCACAGGGCTCTGACGAACTTGGCTCCAGCGATGTCCCAGAACAAGGAGCTGCTGGGCAGGATGAAGACCTCACTGCGCTGCTCATCAGAGAGACAGTGAGTATTCCCAGGGCTTGTTTGCCTTCAGTGTGCATGTTATTTTCAGACAGGTTTTTCAAGGTGTGTAGTGTTTCACATACTCAAAGCATGGCCCTGTTGACTTCAGCTGCAAGTCCTCTTCTCAGCTGTGCACAAGGTGAGGAGCATGCAATGCCATGAACTGTCTTGGAAAACTTTGGTTTGAAAGAGTTACCTCGGCGCTATGGCAAAAGCAGTGAGAGGATGCGAATCTTGAGGGCACTGTTTGCTTTGGGATGGGCTCTTGGCCACAGAGATTTAGCAGAACTGGTTGCAGGGTCTCAAGGACACGATGAGGTGAAATAACAGGGGTCTGTTCCTTTAGAGGCTACTGCCCTCTCAGTTCTGCTGGTTTGCTTTTGGCTGATTCCTAACCCACCTCTGTGGAGCTGGTTTAGGAATAGATGTAGAGCTCTATGAGCAAAACTGCAACAGTAACCGCTGGCAGAGGGATAGAGGGTGGGGTAGGGAAGGCTTAGAGGTGCATGGTCACATGTCTGATGTTTTCCTCTCCAGTGTATGCTCCTTCCCTCCATCACCAGGGAGGAAAGCTCTCTCTTGATGCCTTATAGAATACTTCTTTGCAAACAAGCGTGTTTTACTGCATCTGTATCTTACTGCCATCCCCTCCAAGTCTTCCCTCCACATCCCATATCTGATTCTATTTGGGAAAACTTGGCTTGAGGAAAATATTCTTTAAGTAGCAGTCTGACAAAATTCAGTTCTTTCCAAGTAAGACCTCGTTGATCAGTGACTTGCTTTGGGATGGGCAAACAGATCCTCTTGCCTTGTCAGGGTTGCTTGACAACCCTGGCCAGTTCAGTGTTGCAAAGCAAAATATCCTACGGTGCAATCGATGGCAATACATGTACAGAAACCCAACGAGAGAGAGCAGCAAGGGGTGCTGTTTGCTACGTGACTGACGCTGGGAGAGCTTTCATAGAAATGCCAGTAAAGGTTTGTTGTCTGTTCCCATCTCGGCGTGTCTGGGTGCTTTGGGTGGGTGTACATATCGTTGGGTTATTTCCTCTTGCTGTGGAATGTTGTATTTCAGCACACAGTCTGGAGCTCCTCAGTCTTCTGTCTGAAGGTAAATATTAGCTTTGGTTGTGTTGTAGATCAGACCTACGTGCCTCTCGTCTTTCCATCCAGCCTGAATCATGCGTTAGGCCGACTGCCCGCAGCCATTCATCACATCACTGCCCATGCTCTTCTTGTGGGAAAGAGCTGTTAGCAGTCATCCTGCAGAGCA
Source organism: Mesitornis unicolor (assembly GCF_000695765.1). NCBI lineage: Eukaryota > Metazoa > Chordata > Aves > Mesitornithiformes > Mesitornithidae > Mesitornis > Mesitornis unicolor. Next base: position 9,822 of record NW_010194675.1, read on the forward strand.
AAGGAAAGCCAACAGCTTGTGCAGTATCCAGGCTGGATAGATATAAATGGCCTCTTGAAATCCGTTTTGGCCCTTGTCTCTGGAGCATGCTAGATAATTACCTATAAACCCTCTGTCTTTGGTGCTCTTGTGCTAGGTTGTGCTACACAGCTCCTCTAATACCTACATAACCTTTAGCTTTTCCTGCTGTAGGAAGCAAGATTCCCAGATGTGAAGAAGGAATATATTGAAGAGCTAATCAGCATCAAGAACTGCTATGACTTAAATGTGTAAGTATAGAGCCAAGAGCCAGGGTGTATCGTGCACCAGCCTGGCTGCAGTCACATTGCCATTTCCTCACCTGTTCTAGAGCATTTCCAGGCTGGGACTCAGCACTGCACCAATAGTGCCAAGCACCAGAGACATTTTCTTTTTCCTTCTAATAGAGCTTTTCTTAAATCCCCTCTCATTCTGACATTGTGCTGTAGCTTCTCTGCTTTTAGGATCATTTGCTTATTTGAAGATATTGCATACAGTTTCCTCTTAACTGTTACTAAGGTTCTTAAAAAGGGTGAGTGTCAGGATTAAGATGTTGAGATGACTTTTATAAAATGTATTATTAAGGTGGGTTGGTGAGTCTGAGTTAGAGAAAATAGTTTCCTACCTCTTAATTTCACTGGCTTCTGGCTTCTTCCAGGTAAAGCTGTTTTGGACTCCCGTATTCAGTGTCATGATACTGGCTTATATCCCCTCTGTGGTACTGTTTGAGTTCTCTCACATCACTTTATTGCAGATAGACTATAGAATACAGCAAACACATTTAAGGGCTGGTAGGATTGATTGTGGATACCTGTTGATGGACTGATTTTGGTCAAACTGAGCAGAAGTGTGAGCCAAGAAGGAAGTAAAAGAAATGAACAATCAGCTTGGGGACTGTTAAAAGTTTAAAAACAGTCATTAACCTTATTGATAAGTTGCATCATCTCCCTACCCTTTGGGGTAAAGCTTGCACAGCCGAAGAGCGAAGGATTGTGTGTTGGCACCAGCAGCACAGAGGAGAGCGGTTTGAAGTAAATCACTTGTGACTTGTGTCTGTTGCTTGGTGGCCCCTCTCTCTCTCTGCAGCTGTCACTGAATGATACAAGAATGAAGAATAGGTGTTGGTTGCCAGAGTTTTCACTCTATCTTGTATGAATCCGATGCCCTTTCCAGTTAACTAGGGCACTAATTAACCGGTATTCAAGTGCGTGAAGCTTAGAATTATTGGGCCATGAAGAAGTTTACTGGCAAGGAACTAAGGATGATCCTGTCCATTGGGCATAGTCATGTCTCCAAAGCAGGGCTTCTTGGTTACAAAGTCATCAAACTGTAACTTCTTCCTTATCTTTCCAAAGTGCTTTCCCTGCAGCGGTGTCGTGGTCAGCCTGAGAGCAGCTTTCAGGTGCCCACAGCGTGTTCTTGGTGTGGGTGGTTGCATTGGGAGTGTAGAAGAGAGGTAGGGCCATTCCTCGGGGCGATCAGGCTGTTGAAGTTGGGCATCTGACTCTCATCATGAGAAGCATCCCCTCTCACAAATTGTGTCCTGCGGGGATTTAGCAAAGCCTGATAGAATTAATTCCCAGTATCAGCTTCTATCGGCCTTAATGTGTTCCTTCCCTTTTTGCTCCCGAAATCTCTTCTCTTCTATTGTGTGCCACAGACCCAGTGAGATGAAAAGGTGCTTACAGGCTTCCCTGTAGGCCATCTACAGTGTCTGCTCAGTGGTGCATTACCCGCTTACTGGATGATAAAGATTTCTTCTCCATATTTTTATTCCTTTAACCAAACTATCTTTTGAGTTGTCACTGCGTCTTTTGTATGAGAACAAATGGGTCAAAGCACTGGTCAGCCTCGCTGGCAGGGTCTCTTTGATCTCCATGGTGTGTCAAGCTGAATCAGGCTTGAAATATAATAAATAAGGGTGGCTGGGTTTGGGCAGGGATGAGGCTTTTAACTGGCTCTGTGTCCTGCGGTGTAGATATTAATGAACAGTGCCGCAAGTGTGCGTGCGGGGCACGCTGGGACCCACTTAACTAATTGTCAGCCATTGGAGGTTAACATCTCTGAAAATCCCCAGCATTGAAATGGCAACATGCAGAATAGTTCAAATGTATTCTGACTGTGCCCCAGCTGAAACCCTCGCAGTGATTTGAGCTCCTTGAAGTTTCTGTTTCGTTGGATTAAAACAGTTATCTTCCACAAAAGGGATTGGGGGGGGGCATGGTTGGAAGCTATTAAATGCTCAGTGCCAAGATATTTTGTTGTTTTCCGTAATGACAGTCTTAAAACTTTCAGCTGATGTGGAAGATAAGATGTGGGAGCTCCTCTTAGCAGGGTATCATCTATTCAGCTTTTGTGTGCAGGCGCATTCACGCTCAGTCAAAAGCTTCTGGCTCAATATGTCGATACCTGATTAAACAAAAAGAAATGCCTCTGCTTTGAATGTGAAAGCAGGGCTAAAGTAATCATGCCTTGATAGTGGGTTAATGCTTCAAACCAGTTCAGATTTCTTAATTAGGGACTGATTTCTGACATCAGGACTGTAAATTAGCTGCAATTATGTCTTTGCTGCAACCTAGCACCTTCTCCTGCAAGAAGTTTTACAAATGTTAATCGCTTTCCTGCCTCCTTTCAGAAGGATTTTGTCCTACAGCTGGGGAAACTGAGGAACAGCTTCTGTTACTTGGCCCAGCCAGCACAGCTGGTCAGTGATACTGCAGAATAAGCTGGGAAAGTCTGATGCAGGCAGAGCCCACAGCAATCTTCCCTTTCAGAACTGCCTCTGAAGTATCTGTGGATCTGCAGCAATGGGATATTCTGAAACTGCTTGCTAGAGTATTTTCTAAGCTGAAATACTCAGTTAAACTAAATTTACCTGAAAAAAATATGGTTGATTGTGACAGGACCTGAAGTATGCTGCATGCAAGCTAGTGTGCATTTTTTCAGCAATTTTTAGTGATTATTTTCTAAGTGCTGTTCTCACTAGACTGGTTTCTAGAGGGGGTTAATGAATGCTGGTGTGCTTTCAAGCTTTATTTTGCAATGAAACCTCTGTTCAGGGTACATACTCTATGTAAACACAGTTTAAGCATGTTTCTGCCTCTGCTCTAATGTGAAAGTAGATGGAGACTGGAGGCTTAACTTCAGATTTGAATCTGTAATTTCCTGTTGAGGAAGACATCCACCTTTCACAGGGGTTCATATGCTTTTCCATGCATGATTTTGTACTAGCTGCAGTAGATGGCAGCGAGGTTTTGATTAATGCTGTGGCTGTTCTTTCTTGTATGCTCTTCGTAATGTTAATTCCAGAGTAGCAGAAAGTTCATAATCCATAACTCGTAGTTGTGCAGGATTTGACGTGTGCCCAAAGGAGGTGCCATGGATGTGAGGGGGAACTAAGCCTGATATTTCACCTCTGGCATGGAGAGATGTAGGTTTGTTTCTAGCCTCTCTTGTGTAAACATGGTTGTTAAAAGACAAATATATTTGCTTTTCCTTCTCCTGTTGTACAGACAAATAATTCTTCACTTGATTCTCAGTCATTTACTTGCAGTTTGCTCTAGTCTAGGACCTCTTGTCTCTTACAGGGCAGGCTGGGACTTGCCTGCCTAGCCTCATAATTATAGGATACTAAAAATTGGACAAGCGAGGAATAAACCTGAGCTCCCAGACCCTGAAATAACTGTATTTATCTTTTCAGACTTTGTAACTTTCTTCTGGAAAATCCAGATTACCCAAAGAAGGAAGGCAGAGTGGTTTTAAATCCCAGCAGCAGCCTGCTTGCCAGCCAAGACGAGACAAAGGCAAGTGAGAGTATCCTCTTCTACAGCATGCCTCTCATCGGTCTGTTCAACCCGAGTGGATCTGGGGATGTCTGGTTCTGCCAGTGCGTATTTAGAGTGCTTTGTTGAGCCGTACTTTCACAGGAGGCCTCTGGGTTTTGCTCATAGGAGGACTCTCGTGTTTTGCTGTTGCGTAGCTGCACCGTGTCTGCTCCTTTGCCTTGAGCAGGATGCTCTGCCCTGCCTGCCTGTCAGCTGCCCTCCAAAGTGTTCGTTTTGGTAACTGGTACAAGAATGCCACGGTCCTTCAATCACATGAAGTAGACTTGACCCTCACATCTCTTGTGTGGCCTTGAAGCATTGCCTTTCAGGCTCCTCCTCCTGCTTAGCTCCCTACAGTTTCTTGGTTTTATCTATTTTTTTAAGAAATCAATTCGACAAACATTTCTCTCCGAGCTGCTTTGAGTATTTGAAATAACAGCGTGTGGCCTGAGAGAGGGAAATATTGAATACCTTTTTCTACTCTTGGAAGCTCTCTTAACCTCAGGCCAATAAAGTTCCTCACCCTTTATGGTAACCTAAATGTATCCTCTCCTCACTGTCTCATGCAGACACACACCATGGCTCTAAACTGTGTGGTGTGGGTCCTGCTAGGAGCAGAGCTGCGCTTGAAGCTGATGGTTAGACGTGTGCTTGGAACTGGATGCCATGTAACCTGAGTTTTGGGTGGTCTTGCAGAAGGTCCTGCTCACTGAAAGAGTGGTTTGGGGCGTTCTCGTGTGTATTTGTTGTAACCTTTTTATATTTTTCACATTTTTTTTTCCTTAGGTGCCTAAAGTGGACTACTTTGACTTTTCCAAACTTGCCCCACTTGATCAGCGGTGCTTTATTCAGGCAGCTGACCTCCTTATGGCAGACTTCAAAATGCTGAGCAGCCAAGACATCAAGTGGGCACTGCATGAACTCAAGGGACACTATGCAATCACACGAAAGGTTCTCCACTTCAAGTCTGTTTTCTTTCTAGGGTTATCTCCTGTGTCTGTGGAGAGCAGTGCGATGTCTTTTGCCTTACTGTACCATCTGCTAGTGTGTGGATATGGGTTTTTTAAAATAATCTTCCTTTCCTTTCAAGCAGTATTAATTCATTTAGTAGAGACTTGCCAAATTTATTGGCCAGACAGAATGCTGCAGGAAGTTCTTACTCTCCTCTAATAGGAGAACTGGGGAAACGCTAGCTAGTTGATGGTGGGTGATACATTAAGCTGAGAAGTGTGCATTGCCACTGAAGTGCGGTAAAATTGCCAATAAAGCCTAGACATTTAGCTAAATCTTTAAACGTTTAACTGCTGCTATTAGTTAACTGACTGCGTGTAATTGAAAAGGAGCCCAAGTCTCGCTGTCCTGTTTCTTCTTATGACTTGTGGAATGAGTCCTGCATTCCTCATAAAAGAGTTTCACTGTAACAGAGCTGCAAAGTCACTTGTTTTAAGTATCAACAAACTGAATGTAAATGGGGCTTCAAGCTTTTGACTTGGATCTGCTCCTCTGATAGGCTCCTCTTGCTTGAGCATCCTCCTCCACTATTCCAGGCCTTAACTAAAACAAAAACTCTTGATGGAGCAGGCAGTATTTAGACTTAATTTTTTAAAAAAGCACCAAGGCAGTTCTGTGGCATCGAAGTGGACATGAGCTGTGTTCGAGTTAATAGCTGAGGTGTTGTGAAGTGTCATTCAGATATTTTGTGTTTATGGATTGATTGCTTTATGTGTGCATAAAGCGACAAAGTAGGCAAAGGAAAGAGAGGTACTTGCCTCTGTATGGGGTGTTTGGCGTTCTGGTTTTGGATCAGTCTTATGCACACATTTGTACTGTGTTTTGATTTGAAGTTTGTGCTTCTGCTTTCTTCCAGGAACAGGCAGGATTTAAGTCTGTGTGTTGTTTTCTAGGCCTTTTCAGATGCTATCAAAAAATGGCAGGAGCTGTCTCCCGAAACTAGTGGGAAGCGAAAAAGGAGGAAAGAAATGAATCAGTATTCATATATAGACTTCAAATTTGAGCAAGGTAAATACCAAGCTGCATGGATTGTGCTCTCTGCATCGTTATTGTAAGCTGAACTGGCTTGCAGCAGAAAGTACTGTTCTTGAAAAGCGATGTGGTCCCAAAACAGCTACGTGTCTGTCACTGTCTGGTGCATATTTTGGATATATTCTTCATTAGTACCTCTGCTTGGTACGGTGCTGTTTGAGATGCTGAAGTTATGCAGCTGGTGATGTGTGGAGGAAGAGGGATTTAAGCTTTGTTCTGGCTGCTCCATCCCATTTCATTGTGCCTTTAACTCTGCTTTAGGGGATGTGAAAATTGAGAAGCGCATGTTCTTCCTAGAGAATAAGAGGCGGCACTGGAGGTCCTATGACAAGCTCTCTCTTCTCCCACCGGTGCTACTGGAGCAGGAATTCTATGAGCAGAAAGTTAAAGAGATGGCAGAGGTGAGTGATGGCAGCTGCTTTGATCTTGTGGTGTGAACGACTTCAGCTACTGTAGAGGTCTTGGCCCTAAACATGGAAATCTGCCTCTTAAAGAAATTCAAATGTGGAAAAAAACGTTGAGTAACTGACTACCTTTGCCCCTTTACTACCAAAGTAACTCATTTTTGTAGGAAAAAACCAAGCACAAAGTTTCCTATTTACTTAAATATATAGCTGCTACTTTTGCTGCTGAAAACCTTCCATATATCTGCTGATGGCGATTTATAGTCTATGATACACCACCATTCTGGATGGTTTTTTGCTACAAAGTAGTAAAAGCTTTGCTGATTAATTCTTCCCTCTAATTGTTAGCAGGCTTCTCTGCTGCTTTAGAGCTTGTAATTGCAGCTCAGTGTTGGTGGTGCATAGTGATCAGGCCCAAGGCAGTCTGTCCACTCGCTCTGCCTTCCACAAGTTGGCAGTCCTGTCTCTCCAGAACATCCTGCTCTGTGCTGAGGACCATAAGTTTTTTGAAGCAGAGCCCTACCATGCTCACTGGTGTGTTGTCCTCCCCTCACAGTCTGAGGAAGGATTGAATTCACAGCTCTGCACCTACAGCCCTTCCTAAAGTAGCTTCTTAAAGGTCCTTGTCTCTAGGGCAGATGGATGGTGTCTCCTTTGAAACACAAAGCTAATGTTCTTTGGGGCTTCCTTTGGACGGGCCCATTGGTTGAGGTCATCATCTCTGCCCGTGAAACCTCAAGCCACAGCTCTCCGTAACACAGAATTTGGTTCTTTGTTCTTGCTGCCTTTGCTTCTCCCATCTGTTTTAGCTGAATCATAAATAGCGTAATGGATGGGAAGGATGGGCTGAGGATATTGTAAGCAGGCGGCGAGCCTTTTATGGTGGTTTGTGAGTCCTGAGATAATGTAAAAGAGCGTAGAGGCTGGAAATTTGCTTTATCTGTTCTGTAAATACAGATGCACATGTCTTTCTTACAGCACGCAGACTTTCTCCTTGCTCTGCAGATGAATGAGGAGCAGTATCAGAAGGTCAGTATCTGTAATGTGGTCCCCTGGGTTCAGCTTATGCATAGACACTGTTTTGCACTTCCTACTTCACAGACCCTTTTGGTATCTGGAACAGAGCTTTTCTGATGCTGCATTTGCACTGTGCTGCTTCTGCTGAGCTGGCAAAACCTGCAGAGTGTCTGCTGGCTGGCTCTTAGAAAAGGTAGACAAGAGCTGAGTCCAGCAAGATCGTATTGATGCATGTAATGATCTATAGTAATTCAGGCAGCTGCTGCTTGTGTATTTACTGGCCAGAACAAACATTGCGATAGAATAGTACCAGGTTTGCTCTTGCTGCTGCCGTTATGGCTGTTTGAAACAGGTTTGCTGATGTTGGAGTTCTGCCAGGGAAAGGCCTTCCTCATCTGTAGAAAGGACTCTTTAAAAACCTGAAAATCAGGTCTTTCCCTTGAAACAAAGAGAGAAAAGTTCGAGATCAGCTCAGCAGCTGTGGGTTACCATTTTGTTCTCAGTGCCCATTTCTCTTTAAACTTTGGAGAAGACTTGGACCTTCAGACTTTAACAGTGGCATCTCCACCCCTGCAGTGCAGAGGCCGAGACAAGGTCTCTCCAGGCAGATGGGTAAATCTTTCTTTAGAAGGCAACAGACCTGAAGCTTGGTTTTCCCCATATGAATTGTGTGTACTCTCTGCTGCTTCTCTGTGATTGGAGCTTCCTGAACCCAAGATGCTCCTCTGTGTGTGAGCTAAGGATTATTAAAACCCCATGTGTTCTGTAGCTTTTTGGAACCTGTCAAGTAGGATGTGTAGATATTAAGTTACTTAAAACTGAGTTTCTGGTTGTGCTTAGTGAGTTTTGACCACCCAATACGATATCTAAGAAAATGGTGTATATCTGGTGCTCATTTTTTAGAATTAATGCTGGCACTGTTTACAGCTTGCAGTTGTATGTGCCTGTAAGTTGCTATGGCTATCAGTGTTTTGATGATGCTAATACCTCTGTTTATGGCTGCAGGATGGTCAGATGATAGAGTGCCGCTGCTGCTATGGGGAGTTTGCATTTGAAGAGCTAACTCAGTGTGCAGATGGTCACTTGTTTTGCAAGGAGTGCCTAATTAAATATGCTCAGGAGGCAGTTTTTGGCTCTGGGAAGGTAAGAATATCTCAACTGGACAAGGGGGAAATGGGTAAATTGCTATTGGGAGATAACATTGCTGTTTACTTAGTGGTGTTGCTTAAATCAGATGTAACTGTGCTTCCCGGTAAACACTTGAATGGAGTTGACCTGAAATCCCAGTCCAACAAGTCAGTCTGACCGTCAAGTAAAGCCAACAACTTTGCAGTGGGAACTTTGCCCAGTTGGATCTCCGTTTTGCTAACCTTCGGCTTTTGTGCTCTACGCTTAGCAACTTGGATTAGTAGAAAAACATTCTGCAGCATTCATAGTAACAACAACAACTCACACTCATCTGGGTTTTATTTCCTGCTTAATAAACCAATCGTATCTGCACAGAGAACACGCTCCGATTTCTGACTTAGCCAGTCTCCTCCTAGCTAAGAGTGTTTGTCCTTCCTAATATCACTGTGATGCCAACTTAATTTGGGGGTTGGTTCCTTTGACACTACTGCCCTTCTTAGTCTCCAATTTAGCTAGCAATTATCCTGGTACTTAGCTGAGCTATAAACCAGTCATTAACCTGCTTGGAGGTGTGCATACTCCTTTGCCTCAAGATACAATGATCAGACCGTGGGATGCTTTTGTACTCTGGGATCTGTATTTAATGTAAACGTATAAAGTGGCAGCTGTATTTTACGGGGCCATATTGACAAGAGTGCAACATGCTGTTCGTGAGCAGAGACCATAATGGGCTGTTACCTGGTTACAGTGGGCTTGGAATGAATGAACTGTGATCCCAATTTCAGCAGCATCTTCATGCCCAGTGTTTAAGGCCTGATCTGTCTGATTAACTACTCTTGTTTTAGCAAATCCATTCTCTGGCCATCATTTGCTGACTTAAATTCTATTCTCTCTAAGCGAGGCTCTGCCCTGGTTTATTTGGAAATGTTCTGGGTACTGAGTCTTGCTTTTTGCCAGTATCATACTAAACCTGAGCTCTCTCCCTCCAACCCTAGTCAGAGCTCAGCTGCATGGAAGGCAGCTGCACGTGTTCATTCCCCACCAGCGAGCTGGAGAAAGTGCTTCCAGAAAACATCCTCTTTAAATACTACGAGCGCAAAGCTGAGGAGGAGGTGGCTGCTGCCTGTGCAGATGAGCTTGTCAGGTAAGTGTCCAGCAGAGGATGCAGACTGCACTTGCTGTTGTAGAAAATTGTTCCCTGAAACCCTAAGTGTGTGCTGACGATGAGATAGGTAACTCTCAAAGAGCTGTATTATAAATTCAGGCTTCTGCCTTCCTAGGTCTGTTTTTATTCGGGTTGGTCTGCCTTTGACTAGAAGCAGATTAAAATTCAATAGACTTGTCTCCCCCAAGACTTGCTTGCCAGCTCTGTGCTGATCCTCTAAATTACACAGGCAAAAGCATTGCTGAGCATATAATATTTTGATTGCAAACAGGGAAGTGATCGAAGAAGAAATACGAGCAAAAAGGCAGTAGTCGGCACATCCTGGCGGCAGGCGTTTTTGGCAGCTTTATTAACTACCGCATAGCTCTTTGACTGAATCCGCTTTCAGCAAAGGTGCATTTGGCACTCTGCATTAATGGCATCTTATTTTGGGCTGCAGGTGTCCATTCTGTAACTTCCCAGCTCTACTGGACAGCGATGTGAAGCGGTTCAGCTGCCCTAATCCCCGCTGCAGAAAGGTAATTGGGGGTTACTTGCCATTTGGTCTCTTGTGGAGTGTGGAGCTGGGAGGACAACTCACACTTCCCAATAGCAGGTGAAGGAATATCTAATGTGGCTGCGTGGGGCAGCAGTCAAAGTATTTGTTGGGTCCTATTGATGTCAATAAAAGTGTGTGGGTGTTCAGATGAATTTCAGGGCACTGTTGATAACGACATCCGTATTCCTTTCTTTCCTTGGAAGATGTTGGCTAAAAAGGGATATGGATGCCACAGGTTGCTGTCTTGAATATACAGAAATGTTTACGAGCTGAGTGTTTAAAAGGCATAAACCCAAATTGTAATCCTTTATCTAATGATATCTGGAGAATGAGATGAAACAGCCTTACATGCTATCCTTGGGAGAATTATTGTCTGCATTTTTCTTCTATTACGTCGCCTGAACGCAGATTCAATTGGAAGCGACAAAAAACGTGTTTGAGGAGCTCACTGAAACACATCCATTCAAAGGGCAGAAGATCTTTGTGCTTCTCAAAGTTTGCTAATAGCCGTAACGAGAGGATGGGCAGGCCCGATGGGGGGCGGAGCGGGGAAAGCTTGCTGCTGCCACAGCTTCTGCACCATCTGTTCTGGGGAAAAGGAGAAGCATGGAAACGTCCTTCCCAGTCTCCTGAAGGTTTGCAGACCCGCACTTATATCTGAGTGAGCCAAGGCCAGTGCAGTATCGATGCTCAGCACTGAAACTACAAAGTGCTTTGCCTAACTTCAGCCATAACAACGAATTCTCGTGCAATCTTCAAGGCGCTGCCTGTCCCCCAGCAGAGATTTCTGCTTATCACTGGAATTCCTCTCGAGTGCATGAACCTTACGCTCACAGCTGCCATAACTTTGAGTTTTCACCCTGGTATGATACCACCATTTGCCTGTATCAGGAAGGTAATAGGAACTCGAATTCTGTTGTCTGGAAAAATGGAAGTTGCCAGCAGTGAACTTTGCATTCTGTAGGGAAAACGGAACTTACTGACAGGGGAAAGCTGCTTAGGAAAGGTGCACAATTCCACTGTAGATCTCCAATCTCCAGAAATGTCTTTCTAACATCCAATTCTAGCATTTGTTAAAGAAATGTGAGTCTGGTGGATCGTCCAAGCGTCGTGAGCAGGGAGGTTTGCCAGTCGCTAGGTGGCAATGTTGATTCGCGTTTAAACCTTTTTATGTGTTGTTTTCCGGTTTGGTGTTGGTTTTTTTGAGTGTGTTTCAAAATGTACATATGTCAGCACCACAGAACAGAATTCAGGCTTGAAGAACATGAACGCTTCAATGTGCAAAATGAATTGAAGCAGCTTTTTTTCCTCTCAAATGTGTAATGCGGCACAGTGACTGCGGCAAGAGGGGTCAGTGCTGAAATGTTCCTTTCCTTCTGGCTCGCTGTTTCATTTCCTTCCTAGCATACTGCCTGTCTCCCTTCCCTGGGGCTGCAGCATTCCAGTGGGCTGGATTTCGCGTTTCCTGGACAGCTTGTGTTGATTCATTAGCTGAAAATCTGCTGAGTAGCTTTGTGCTCTTCTTAGAAGTCTTGAATAACTTTAGGATTCGAAGCCGAGGAATTCAAATAGCAGGATGTGGTGCTGTCTCACGGTATCAGCTGCAGTGGTTCTTCACATTCCCGCTATCTCGTCTCTCTCCAGAATGAGGGATTTTGGTTAATGCTGTTGCTTGCAGGAAACTGTTGCCCTTAGGGAGGAAAGGGCTAATCTGGGGAACTCTGCAGAGGTTGGAGAGGATGCGTTGGCTTTGGTAGCGGTGCCGCTGGCAGCCCCGGTGGTGGTGATGACTGATGCTGGAAGGAGTCCCTCTCTGGCTGAAACGACTGCACTTGCACAGCTGAACCTGGAGTGAGGGGAAGTGTGGAAAGGGAAAGGTCAAAATGTGCCTCTCCTGAAACCTCAAGGCTCTTCGAGGGTGGGGAGAGGAGGGCCAGATGGTGGTCCTGTTGTATTTCTGTGCTCCATCACCTGGATCCTTTGTCTTGCTTTGAGAGTTCACATTGATACTCTCAGGCTTTCCTTTAAATCTTGCAGAAGGGTTGATTCATATTTGGGCCAGCTATGGATGTGTTGTAAAGTGATGGCAACCAGCTGGAAGCCTTCATTTTGGCTGTATATGTTGGGCTCAATAAGAAGAGCTGTAGGCACACTCAGGTCACTGCTTATGCGTCTCACCTGTAGTTCCAGTCATTTGCACTTTGCAGGGTCCAAAATGTGCCTAATTGTAACCTCAGCAACGGGCAGAGCCGCCGGTCACCTTCTGCGACTGAGCGGCTGCACGGGGAGCATGCAGATGAGCCTGCACCATCTGCCAGGGCCACCATGGCTCCAGCTGCGTGGTGAGAAGTTTGGCTCCTACTTAAGTACACAGGGTTTGAATCTTCGTGTCACAAACTGCAGGGTGGAGGAAAAGCTTAATTAGCCAAGGACAGACCTTGCCCAAGCCACCCCATGGGTGTGTTCCCTGCGTGTGTGCAGTCTGAGCTGGGGAGAGGCAGCTTTTGCTCAGACCTGTTTGAATTTTGAGGTTGTGCTCGGTGTCTGCTCACTGACCGTGCATGGTGACAGGGTTTGCCAGCCTGCTCGGTCAACCCGTCTCTTATTCTGCACAGAGATCCCTGCGTGGAAGCGGTGCTTGAATTTCTCATCTCTAGCCATGCGTGTGTCCCCTCCCTGTGCTCTGGCGGCGCAAACCGAAGCTGGCAACTCTGGTAAAACCAGGAAAGGCACATGTTGCCTGTTGACTTGCACACTCACTTCCCAGTGCAGCGCTTTTGCCTGTTGGAGGAAGCACAGTTTCTCACCCAAAAAGGACGTCCGTCCTTTCTGCTCTGCCTCTCTCCTCCACACACCCCCAGTTGTTGGTGACGAGGCTTTTGTTCCTGGGCTGCTTGCTGCTGTCCCCAGCACCGTGTTGCGGATGGGGGGAGATGTCTGCTCCCCTCTTTGCAGTCTCAGCACAAAGCACTGCGGGGCTTTCAGCCGGTGAAGAGATGGGGAGGTGAAAGCTGCCGTTGCCATGGAAATAATGCATGCACCGAGCAGCGCGGTCCCTCCGGTGGGCGAGCTCCAAACCCTCAGCACTCATTTCATAGCCAGGCCACATTGCAGGGACTTGCATTTCCAAGATTTTTCCTTAAACTCCTTTGCATAGCTTAAAATTTGTGTTACTTCATTGTACCGAGTTGTTGTTGTTGTTGTTGTTGTTGTTGTTGTCTGCTCCGGTGCTGGCTGGACACAAAGAGGCGATGGCGTTTGGTTGCATGCTGCTAAATTGCATTGCCCTCAGACTGGGCAGCTGCCCCTCTTGTTCAGGGTTCGTTAGTGCACCCCGTTAATGAGGCTGTGTTTGGGGAGGGGGTTTGCCTGCTGGGCATCTGCACTGTCGCTCTGGAAAGATGAGCACTGATGTGCCTGTGTCAGATGGATGAAACCTTCACTCTTTTGCCTTTTTGTCTTTGGGTTGGGCTCCCTGGCCACAGCGATCGTTGTGCGTCCTTTTAATTTGCAGGGCTAAGCTGTGATGTTTTAGGGGATGACTTTTTAAGCTGCGTGAATGTCTCAGGATTGATTTCAAGGTGCTGGCTGGGAACAGATGCACCCAGCTGGTTTCAACCTTCATTTTCTCTTGGAAACGAGTCAGGTTTAAGCTTGCATGGAGCTGTGCCTAGCAAGCTGTGTCTGAACATGGCTCCTCTTAGCAGGGTGCTAACGCTGCATCCACAGCCTACGTTAATAAGTGTAAGTCACTTTGTACGGTTTGCACCAGCTTCGACACGAGTGGCCTTGCTGAAATAAATTGCTGTGTGATCGAGACTTAAAGTTCCAGAAGAAGCTGAGGGGTGTGCAGTGATGCCTGCGATCTCCGTACCTGGTGCGGTAATGGGGCACGCAGCTGCTTTTGTGATTTAGGGGTCGGTAAGGAGGCAGCGCCAGCCACCCCCGATCCGGTTACAAGTGTTTTATAGGGTGCAAGGGGAAATGTTTGTGTAATCGAGTGCCCGGCAGCAGGGGATGGGTTGAGGATGACACAGCCTCCCGAGGATGTCATCCAGCGCGTACCACAGCGCCCATCACTTCTGTGCTAGAGGCTGGGCCGTTGCTACCCTGCCCGGCTCCAGATGCGCTGTGGTTTTAGGCTTAAACTGCATCAAGATTTGGCACTGGCAGGGTGTGTGTGCAACAGAAAAAAGATAGTTCTGCTTGGAGAAATTGAGCTTGTCCAAAATGCCTCAGAGTGGGATGTGCATATGGAGAATTACTTAATTCTCCTTGTTTCACAACATGTTTTCCCAGCTGTTGAAGTCTGCTGTCTCATTCAGCTTCCTGACAGCAGCACAAACATTTTGGAGGTCCCATGGCCCCGTCTCATTCTCTGTTCAGCCGTTGTTCTTGCTGCTCTCTGTATGCTTTTCCTTGAGCCTATTTATTTAGATTTGATTGTTACTTAGAGCTTAGCACCACAGCTTTAGTGCTGAGCAGAGCCAAAGGTGGCACTCGCTTATGGCAGACCCCTGCCATTTCTTTTTGCTGGCAGTGGCCTCAAGAACCAACTCCTGCTTTTACATCCCCATCCTCCTGTGTCTGTGTGAATGTGGCTTAGCAGAATTTGTTGGCATGAGGAAGAAAGGGAAATGTGGTGTGGAGGACTTTGCTATGTGTCTTACTGGGGAGTTTGGGGTGGAGCATTTATGCCTGTGTGTGCTTTTTGTCCAGAGCTCTGTCTCCTGTTTGTCCGGGCTGGCAGAAGAGTCTAAGCCATCTTTCTGTGCCTCTGCCATCTTCCTCATCAGCGCCGCATCCCTGAAACCTCCTGCTCTGGAGCTCTCTGCTTTCTCCTCCAGCTCAGCGCCTTCGCTGCGCCCTTTTTAACCGAGCGGTGCGCATGGGAACACGCTCCACTCCGTTACTGCCAAAACCACAACAAATGGCAAGTTTCCGTCTGTCGGCTCGGCTCGGCTTGGAGGCACTCGGCGGCTGGGCAGGCGATTTTCATTTTTCTTCCATAAAAGGACATTGCAAGTCGTCTGCAGCGGCGGTGCTGTGTGCTGCAGGCAGGGCGAGCGGCGATGCTATCGACAGCGCTGCAGCAGGAGCGCCCGTGATTTCCGTATCTCTCCTGCAAGGGATGGGCAGGAGGGAGGGACCAAGGCTGAAGGTGGGGTTGAGGTGATTGTAGGCGGCAGATAACGCCCCGCTAGATTTTATTGCCAAGTCTTAAAGGGAGGGAGATAACAGGAGAGTGCTCCTGGTACGGCAAAGCCTTAAAAGTACAGTCCCGAGTAGGAAG
>NW_010194675.1:25282-40236 GCF_000695765.1 Mesitornis unicolor
TGTGCTGAGCCACATGGTCTGTCCCATCGAGGCACGTAGGGTCAAAGTTGCATGGGGAGTGCTGAGAGTCGAGAGATCTTCTCATCCTCTGCTTTATGCTGGGCAAGATACTTACATTTTGGGAGGGGCTACAAGGGGAATAAGAGAAAGCCACATGGCAGGGGTCTCCTTGCTTCCCTGGAAGTGCCCACATCATGCCCACAGCTTGATCCTTGGCTGAGAGGAAGCATCTTGGAAAGCTGGGGAGCAGAAGTGAGTTGTCCCCCCTTTGAGGAACTCCCGTAGCTTGCTCTTTGGTCTATGCTTGGTCTGGACCAGGAGCTGCTACAAGAATTGAGTGGTGCCAGCAGTACCTTGCTCTTCAATGCCCCTTTCTAGAGAAGGAGGCACAGTGGTCAGCCCAAAATGCCCTTGTCTGTCTGCCTTTCTCGGGACACATAGGAAGGGGCTGTAGGAGATCCAGGAATACCTCACCTGAAAGAAACATAGGAGCGTGCTGGGTTTGCTGCTGTGGTGGAGAGGCTCCATCAGTGGGAGCTCAGGTGCTGCTGCTTTTACGAGGTCAAGTCTATTTACGCAGTGGTATGTGGAAATGCTTCACTTGATAAATGGGTCTGACAGAGGAGGAGAGGGCGAAGCCCAGCTTGGAAATGGACCTGAGGAAAGAGGTCAGTTTCAATGGGGTATCTGTCTCTTAGAGGGGGAAGAAAAAAGCAGCTGAAAGCAAGAACTTAAAGCAGTCTCTTTAAAAATAGACCATGTAAGTCAGGCAATTTCAAGCAACAAAGCTTCTTCCTCCTGTGCTTGCTTTCTGCCTTATATAGCAATATCCATTCAGTGAAAGGCAATTCTCCCACTGTTTACTGACCAGTGAATATCTTTGTCAGGTCTGTAAGAGGTAGCAGCGTTATCTTCCCCTTTGTAGCTTTGTCCTTTGCAGAGGAAAGGTCCAGAGGTAATGAGCTGGACACAGCTTCATGTGTGGATGGAAGCTTCAGCCTCTGCAGCCTTCTCCCACCTCTTGCTGCAAGCATTTGGGCAAAGGAGCCACTGAGAGCAGCTGCCAACCTGTGGTGCTCGGTGCAGGCGTGCAATGATGGTGTCTTTGGGGATAACCTGATGGGCTCCACGAGGGGTTGGATAAGAACACCCTGGGCCAGTGGTGCTTGGCTGTGAAAGGTTCTTGGCTGCCTTGAACGTGGCAAGTGGCCAGAGTGGTCCAGTAGCCAAACTGCTGGGGTTGGAAGGCCCCTGGAGGCTGTAGTTGTGCTAAGGGTGGAGCAGAGGCTGAGACCCTTTGAAAAAGAAAGGGTGCAGTGGTGTTCTTCCCTTTCACGCAGGGAACAAGAGAGGGAGTAACATAACACGACATCAAGGAGAAACCTTAAACCTCCACACAGACCAGAGTGCTCAGATTGCTCGATTTGATTTTTAAACAGTGAAGTAACTTGGCCTCTGTCGCTCGTTTGTCCTCACAACAGGTAGCGATGCCACCGAGCTGCCCTGGCACTGCTGTGGGAGCTCGGTGCAGGTCCCCTCCACGGCAGCAGTGGGGAGTTTAAGGTTAAAGCTCTGCCTGCTGCTACTTGTATTTGCAGAGCATAGGAGCAGGGTTATAATTTTGCTGCTGCAGTGGAAATGGAGGTTGGAGAGGATGGAAAAAGACTGTTCCCAAGCCAAATTAAAAACATTGTTCTGACCTTAGTCAAGAAGCTACATCTTCCCTCTCTCTTTCCTCCCCCTCACATTCTTGTCGTAGTAATCACTGATCTCTAACCTCAGCTTCATCTGCCTCAGCGAACCGCTTCAAAAATGCACTTAAACCCCCCTGAGTCTGTGCACACACCTCGTCTTGCTGTACCTTAGCGCTTCCAGGGCAGCGCTATCTTTGGAGGGGGGTGAGTCAGCGGCGCAGGTTTCGGATGGTGGTGTGTCAGTAGAGTTGTGTCAGGGCAGGGGATCGCTGTCTGCCCCAGGCCAGAGCACCGAGATGGCCCAACCTGGCGTGTGCAGTGCGAGATGTTTTGCTTCTCCTTTCTGTTTGCACATAACCAGATTTCAGCAGATGACACGGTCACCAGACTTCCTGAGCTAATACAAGGCTGCTGCAGACGATGTCCATTTTGGAGGGTGTCAGTAGAGTTTGTTTCCTAATTTGGTCACAGTGTGCTCAGGGCTGGCCTGCTTTCCTTTCTTTTTTTTTTTTTTTCTTTTTAAAATCACCCATCCTTTTCTATCGTTGTCATGGAGGGGAAGCTGTTTGTATCAGAGAACCTCCAGCTCCTCTCACTTCCTCTCTGTGGAGGAAGTGATACCCAAAACGTTTATTTCAAAAAGCAGTGCAGTTCTGAAGCTGATCTTTTCCAGGTTTGTTTTTTCCTGCTTTGCTGGCTTTTTATCCCTTCTGGGTGCTCATCTGAGCCCTTCATGCTGGAGGACTTTAAAATAGTTCCCTTAAATAACAGAAGGAGCTATGCTTCAGGTAAATGATAACAACGATAAGCTGCTGTATTGGAATATATATTGCAAGGGGGAAAAGATGTGTGTGATTTCAGCTGATGGAAAGAGCACGTGCTTTATTTTGTTTCATATATCACCACTTATAAGAGGTCTGGGACCATGCAGGAAGCTGTAAATGCCAAACACCGGGAGAGAAATAGTGTGGCTGGTCAGCTCTGCTATAAATGACCTTTAAAAGTTAGCTCCTGTGTCTTGCAAATCCTCAAGTCTCAAACCAGGACACTGCTTTCCGGTGTTGGACCAGTAAGCCCCAAACAGGCTGCCTTCCTGGTGTGCAGGAGACAGTTTAGCCCTTCCACTGTCAGTGGCAGTTTTCATTCAGCAATAGGAATCAACACCAAACCTGCTCCTTTTTTCTTGTATTTCTATGCTGGGCTTAGCAGGAAAAGAAAGAGAGAAAAGGAAGACAAGTTTCCAGGCGATGCAGTTGAGGGTGCAGCTCCAGCAGCCGCTTTGAGTGCGATCGGGAGGTTTGCGTGCCTCAGATGGAGGTAAAGCTGTCGCCATTGAGGGAGCTGTGCTGGAGAAGACCCTCTGGCCTTGGAAGCACAGGGAGATGGTGGAGACCTGCGCAAATCCAGCGCTGTTTTGGGTTCAGAGTACACAAACAGCTTCAGCAGAGCGGCAGGTTAAGGTGCAGCAGGAGCAGCTGGATTGCTGGCATTAAGGGTTTGGCCGTGGCTGGGCAGGTTCGGGCTGGTCCCTGCGGATGTTCCTCTGGGGAGAGGAAACGTCGATGTGCGTCACACATCGGATGCCAGGTTACCACTGACCTCTGAAACATGAGTAACGGAGGAACGGGAACGTGAAGTGGTGAGGCAGCAAGTTTAGAGGGGGAAAGGGAAGGTTAAACAGGAGTTCTACTAATTTAGTAAAAATCACCTCTGTGTGTCATTCGTATTTGCATATTATCTTCTAATTAGCCATGACTGACTCACCCACCACTTCCACCTGAAAGGAGCAGCATGTTTTGAAGTATATGGTTTATATTCTCAGTAGGCCAGCATTTCTTCTTCTCTTCCTCCCCTTTCCCTTCCAGCGCCCCCCAAAATGCATTCTCTTATTGCTTTTAACCTTCAAGCCTCTTTTCTTCTGCTCTCTCTCTGTTACTACTCTTGCATTATTAATGGCGCTGTAGAAATCCAGCCAGAACACTGACATTACTAATTGCTACTTGTAGCAGAGAAACGAGGAGCAAGATAGAAACTGGGTCAGGAAATGTTGTCATCATAAAATGATGGCATCAGAGCTGGGGAGCAGAACTCTGTGTACGAGCAGGTTTGCATTGGAAACTGCCTCCTTCACCCCGTACCATTCCCGTGCACGTTCACCATGTGCATCCCCCTCATTTATTTGCTGCATGCAGATGGGAAGACCCAAGAAGGTTAATGGACCTGTAATTTCCAGGGGCGGAGGAACGGAGTGATATGTCGTGTTCAGCCTGGTAGCACTTCAAGCATCACAAAATTCATGTGCTCTTCGTTGCTGGTGCTGTAGGATGAAACCCCTTCCCTTGTCGGTGTCAGAGGCTGAGGAAGCCTAAGTGGCTGCGTTGATTTGTGCATTCAGCGAGAGCCTGTCACGCTTGATGCATTCAGATTGTCCTTGCTGCCACCAAGGGCATCCTATAGCAGCAAACAGCTCTCCATGTAAGAGAATATGGCCACAAGGAAATCAGAATGAGAACATTATTTTGGGGATGTGGCGGTTAACCTGTGAATGCTGGGCTGCTGTAAGCATAAGGAATTGCCTGTCCTGCCTCTGGTTAATGGAGCTGTGCCTCTTCACTCAATTGGGCAGAGCATCCGCCCAGGGGCCTGGCATCCCTCGGAGGCTTTCTGGGACCAGTTGTGCTGTTGCGTTAGGTTGCCCCTTGAGAGAGGGGCGAGTGTGAAAAGGGAAGTGCCATTTACTGCAAAACATATTGACTTTTATGGTAAGTGGCAGTTAGAGAAAGTAATCTCTTTAAATGCGTGCTGTTTTTCTCTTCTTTGAAGTAGTTAAAACAGCTGAAATACACAGGTCAGCAGTAAAACACAAATATGAAGTTGGTTAATGTGTGCTAGCAAAAGACTGAAGTCTGCCTCCTAAAAAGATGTTTTTAAAGAAAAAAGGCAAACTGAAGCCTAATCTCTCCCAGAGTCACTACAGAGTGTCCCCATCCACAGGCTGGGAGGCTCCTATAAATTTACTTTCTAGTGATGAGGAGACAAGCATGGCTCAAGGTGGCAGCTCCTCAAGTCTCTTGGAGATGGAAAGGGACTGTGTGTTCCTTCCCTCCCTGTGTTACTGGTCCCAGTACGTGTTGACTTTGTTCGTGCATCGCTTGAGTGACACCGCTTTGGGATGAACGCGGGGAAGCATCAAAGCGGTTTGTGCTCAGCCCCTGCTAGGCGGTCGTGCATCCACACAAACTGGTGAAGTGCTTCATTTATATTCTCAACAAAGCTGGGAGGCCGGCACATGAGCAGCGCGACTCCCTCGCCAGTCGGATGGGAACTCGCACAAAGCGAGCTGGATATTTAGGCCGGGCAGACTCAACAATATCCCCTTTCAAAGATGATCCTTTAAACCGTCCTCGTCGCACACCGCCTTTGGCGCCTGCCTGAGCCTTTTGTAAGGATGAGCAGTATTTAAAAGAGAGGCTGGCTACTCTAATCTCTTCTCCGCGGGTTGGAAAATCTATCCTGCCGGAGCTAGCCAACTTTATTTCTCTAGCTGATCATAAGAAGCGTAGGGCTCTTAAATCCTGGCTCATGGTTTATCCGTGGTGTTGGCGGGGCTGCGTTATCTCGAAGCGAGCCCAAACCAGAGCTTAGCTCGTGCAGCGCAGGGCGTTTGAGGGAGAGCAGGCGTTGGGTTAAGTGGGAGCTGATGATAGGCAGTGATTTCTACCAGGTCTTTAATAAAGCAATTGTGGAGCTGGAGAGGTCTGGAGTTTATGACCTCAGTGTTCTTTTTTTAAAGGCAAGTACCGATTTGCCATAAAAACCAAGCGTTGTCAGTGAGGCAAATGCTTTCTTGATCCAAAATTTCATGTGCACGTATTTAATTAAAAGGTGACAGGGTTAATGAAGCTTTGAGTGCGTAAGGCCTCATTCCCTGAATTTAATTTTCTTTAATTGCTCCAGAGATTGAAATTCCCAGCTGTGGTTGTCCCCTAACATGTGAATTCAGGAACTGGAAAGGGACAATTTGAATTATCTCGCTCAGTGCCAGCTTCTTCCTCTTCTGATTTTTCATTTCCTTGGCTGAAAGAGGATTAGGTTTAAATGCTCTAAGTCAGTGTTTTAGCTTTGCGGTGGGATTGGCAAAGCCGTGAGCTGCTGACACCTTGGACATGGGGAATGAGGTGAGAAACAGGGAGCATTTGTGCAGGTCATGTCACTCATCTCTAATATATAACAATTATAAATATATTACTGAAGATGGAGAGCAAATATGGGTTTTATTCTCTTCCCACCCCAATACCTGCCATCACATTCAGCATTAGTGGGGATGGGTTGACTGAGTTGCCTGCCACAGCCCAAATCAAAGCAGCCTTTGTTAGTGTGCAATTGGAAGGAAGGAAAAGAAAATAATTAAAAAGAAATGTTTTGGGGTGGATTTATTGCTTGTTTACAGGAGCATTTGAGGAGTGCGTTTAGTGTCTAAGATCTCTGTGAGAATTGAGGTCTTTCTGTGGTCCTCTTGTGTTAATTGTTGTGCGAGCTCATAGTCCAAGCTCTGTCAAAGGGTGAGAATCTAAAATGCAGCAAACCCACGTAGCAGCGAAATGATCAGTGATGGAAACAGCCCATCGTGTTCCCGACTTCGTTATAATAAAAGCTGACGACCCTTGCTGAATGTCCCCGTATGTGGTGCTCTCTGTCTCTGTTTGTGACAGATGCTGTCACATATTCCAAGGCTGCTGTAGGTTTTTATGTGTCCTTATGGGCTTGTTAGCAGCTCTACCCTTGACTACATGAGTAATAGAAAAGAAAGCTTCCTGCAGCAACAGAAGACATCGGGGGTTAATTTAATGCACATCTAATGTCGGAGCAATGGGAGGAACAAGTGTTTTAGGGTTTTGCCACAGGTTTGACTCCTCTTAGAGGTCTCAGCTGTCAGAAATCCTTGGGAAAATAGGTAGTAGCATGCCCTTGATCTGGTGGAGATGTGCTGTAACCAGCTGGCACACAGTACTGATAAATCAGCAGCCCCTGCACGAAGAGGTGGTTCAGAGCTGTCAGGATTTCCCAGTAAGAATCACAGAATCCCAGAACGTGAGGGATTGGAAGGGACCTCAAAAGCTCATCCAGTCCAGTCCCCCTGCCGGAGCTGGAACACCCAGATGAGGTTACACAGGAAGGTGTCCAGGCGGGTTTTGAATGTCTGCAGAGAAGGAGACTCCACAACCTCTCTGGGCAGCCTGGGCCAGGGCTCTGTCACCCTCACTGAGAAGAAGTTTCTTCTCCAATTGAAGTGGAACCTCCTGTGTTCCAGTTTGTGTCCGTTACCCCTTGTCTTATCATTGTTTGTCACCGAGAAGAGCCTGGCTCCATCCTCGTGACACTCACCCTTTAAATATTTATAAACATGAATGAGGTCTCCCCTCAGTCTCCTCTTCTGCAAACTAAAGAGCCCCAGCTCCCTCAGCCGCTCCTCATAAGGGAGATGCTCCACTCCCTTGATCATCATTGTAGCCCTACGCTGGACTCTCTCCAGCAGTTCCCTGTCCTAAGAAGCTGGTAAGCTGTGGTGTATAATGCTGGGGTAGATTTTGGGGGACTGTTTTGGATGAGGTGTGCTTTGCTCTCAAGAAGGTGTCCTGTCTCCTCTCATGGCTATGGGAAGAGCCACCCTGCAGTACTCCTGCCCTGGCTGTTGGTTCGCAGGGGTGCGAGGGTGGGTTTGGCACCCAGCACCCCCATGGGGTGCATTTGGGGAGGTGGCACAGAGAGAGGTGTGAGCTCTAACCTGCATTAATCAACCGTGTCCATTGAATCTCTGCCTGAACTTATGAATCTGTAAAACCATTGGGGTTAAAAATAATAGTAATAATTTTCTGGCATTCTTTAGTCCTTCCTCATTTCCAATCAGCCTGTTCATCTTCAGCTGGAGTCAGCACAGATACCTCTCTCGAGCTTGCACTTCTGGCCTGAAGGAAACCACCTTCTTCACTGCTACATAACGCCTCTCCTGCGCCCCGATGGTTTAAGCGACCCATGCCCTGCCGAATAACAGATGGCCAGGTCGTCGTGCTGGGGACTGGAAGTCCAGGACCTGGCCCATGTGTTGCTGCTCCTCCTGGCATGTGCTCGGGGAGCAGAGGTGATGCTTAAGTGGTCTCCGTGCCAGTACCAGTGTAAACAGAGCAGATGTTTCCCCGAGCCGGGGGAGCATTAATGGAATGCGTCGGCCCCGGCTGATGTAAAACATCGCTGCGAGTTTTGGGGATGAGGTCAGCGGTACTGAAAGCTGATGGGAGTTTAATGTCGAGTCTGCCTCTCCGAGCCGAGGGGTCAACCGAGAAAGCCGCAGCTAATGGAAACGCAAGTCCACTTGTCGTAAATCAGTGCCGAAATACTGAACAGACATAGCTGCTGCTGGATCCCGTAGCCAGCGACGTTTCCGTAACCACCCATTAGCTATTTGTGGCTGCTTTCCTCGCTGGGTGCTCTTAGTGTTAATGTTTGACTGTAGAAGGGACAAATAGAGGCTGAAAGTGGAGGGTTTGGGGAAATCTTTATTTCCATGTGCTGGGAAAGCCCTGCCTGCTTCACTGCCTTCCCCTCAATATTTGTGGGGTCCCATGGCTGCTGTTCCCCACCCATTTGGGGAAGGAGGGCAGCTGGGATCTTGCTTTTAACGAGTTGTCCTGGTGAAAGGAGCTGGATCGTGTTTCTGCTGCGAAGTTGCTAGGAAGTCCCGAGGCATCCAGGAAAGCATCAAGAGGCAAAGCAGCCTTGGCACTGCTTAGAGATCATATGGGTTTTTTAAAACAAACAGATCTCGTAAAAAGTCAAGAGCAGCGTTTTTCTAGACAATGAGAAGCCAGTTTGCCCTCCGGACCAGCCGACATTTCCTGTGAAGCTGGACACTGTAACGTGCCATTTGCCAACAAGATAAGATGGTTGTATTTGTTCAGTGATTTATCCTCTGTGAAGCTAATCTGAAAGAATGCTTTATTGCTCTATTTATTTTTTCAAAAGAAGCTGCTTTGACCTCTTTTTGTGTGTGTGTGTGTTGAGAGCATGCATCCCTTTAAGCTAAATCTCAAATTGGGGGCTGTCTTCAGAGTTACTGCTTAAAACACAATATCCATGGGCTGTTAGTGGCCGAGATGCCATTCAGGAGCCGAGAGGTGAGCATCCCTTCCCCAAGGCCTTTTCCTATTGAAAAGCCTTGCCACGATATCCAGCCTCATACAAGCCAACAAAGCCGGTCTGCAGCTAGAAGGTTGGGTTATTTTTTTGCCTTTCTAGGTCCTCCTTAAGGGGCAGAGGTTAAAACAAAGCAGATGCTCTTGGATGGTGCCTCTGCTCTGCGAAGAGGCAGTCGCTGTGAGAGGCCTTGCCTTGGCTCTTGGCACGAGAAAGGAGGATGCTGCCTCCTCTTTGCAAGCAGATGTCAGGCTTAATAAAAAAAACAATCTGAAAGAGCCAGATGATCCTCTCGAGTGGGGCGAGAAGGGAGTATCGGTGGTGTTATTGCATTACCTCCATCCCAAAGTTTGTGTATGCAATTAGCCGTGTAAGTAAAACCCGAAAGTGCTTCGTTATGGCACGTTCTCCCCAAACAAGGGAAAGGATTGCAGCTATCGACGGGGCCTGCAAAGACAGGGATGGATCTTCCAGGTAGCTGGAAGCCGTGCCAGTTCATGTGTTTGCTGGTAGCCTGCTGCTATATTTAGTTTCTCTTGGCCTCCCAGAGTGAAAGCCTTGAACCTTTCTAGATATGGAGATAGGCACAGCACCAGCCGGCGCTGAACAACAGCTCGCCAGCTTCTCCGCTGTGGAGCGATTGTTTTCAGCCTTCGTCCTTGCTGTTTCTGTGTTTGGGGTAGAGGATAGATAAGGTTACGCGAACAAGAGTTGTTTTTGTAGCTGTTTGCGTATGAAACCTGGGGTATTTTTTAAGAAAAGCTGCTTTTTTGGAGTATGTTGTTAACGCTGCGGCTTTAAGTCTTTGTGGTGTGTTTCAGGTGTGCAGAGTGAAGAACACGCACGTTGCGGGAGGCATTAGGTAGCTTTTCCAGTTTTGTACCACAAACAAGCACACAGATACTTTAAGAGACAACGTTGCTTTACTGTAAGAGATCCTGAATAATCCTGACCTCTCCATGTAATTGAATGAAGCGGTTTTTTCCTCCTGGAATTTTGTTCTGGTTGCAGCTGTTGTAGGAGCTATAGATTTTTGGATTTGTGACAGAAAACCATGACTTCAGACCACTGGGATTTTTGTGGGTGGGTGAAAGTGATAACAGATTAATGAGTTTTACTTAGCATCTCCATCTGCCAGACTAAACCATGTTCTGCATAGGAGACTTAACACAGCTGTTTTGAGCTGGTCCCCTAAAAGCAAAGCACCCTTTACCTCGTCAAAGCTGACCCCTGGTCTAAAAACACAAGCATGGCTCTTAAGGTGGCCTTTTGTGAAAGGCAGTGCCTTATATATAGTTATATTTACTTTACTGTGCCTGTTCCAAGCACCGTGATGAACTCAAAGCGTGCAAATGAGGAAAAGCAATGGAGAAACACAGGTGATCCCCTAAGGACCAGGTACAAACCTTGGGTACCCACCAGACACGTGGATATCTGGTTCCTTGTCTGAAATTCGAACTCTTATTGCTGTGACACTTGCAATTGCCTTCCTTATGCTTTATCTGCATAAGTAGATGTATTAAAATGTGTAGTATAAAATCAGTTATCTCAGTCCCAACGTGGGCGACTCGCATCAGAGGAAAATGACTGGCAAGTGGTAGCTGTGCACGGCCATATGTGTAAAAGTGTACATGCTTTCTCACGTTGCCCTTGGCTCAAATCTCTGTCTCTGCAAGGGGCAGCTTTGAAGTCCAGCTGCGAGCAGAGGCAGGGCGAGGAATGAGATATCCTGATCAGCCAGAAGCTGCTGTGCATTCGCCGTAGCTGTTAGCTCCGCTGCTCCCTCCTGTGAGCTCTGAGAGCAAGATGGGAATGGAGGAGCTGCTGAGTATGAGACATGTTATCCTTCGCCTGCAGCCGTTTAGATGGAGCAAGTTGCCAAGACACCAATGAATTACTGTCACTTGGAAATCGAGGGTTATTCTTCAGCTGTATTTTTGCCAAAATAGGTATCTGCCATCTCCGGTGTCCAGAAAGTATCCACATAAGAGAGCGGTGGTGTTAGTGTGTGCTGTCGTTCCTATGGGACTGGATGAACAGCTCTGGCCCTGAGGAGCTCAGAGGTGCTGAGGAGTTGGAGGGTGTGGGGGAAAGGCTGCCCTGGCTGATTTGGCTGTGTAAAACTGAATTTACTCAGCGCATTGGGTGGACTGTTCTTGTGTGTAATGAGTTGTGCAACTGCACGGCTGTACTAAAACAGACCGAGGTCCTCTGACTTGTCTCCACATGGACTCATTACAACCACTTGTCAGGAAGATGCAAAATTCCCGTGATCTGCTTGTATGGGTTAATCCAGATTGCTTTCTGTTCACAGTGCTGCTCTGTTTTATGCCTGGAGAGTTGGAGAAATAGCATATTTTCTTTATATTATGGCTTTAGTGACACCAGTGTTTTGTTCTGATTCTTAGTCAAGAATGACAGTTGAGAAGACCCTTAGAAAACGTTTAAAACTATTCTCTGCAGTCTAGAAATTCTGCCTTATGGTAAGATGTTAAAGCTAACTCTTTAAAGAGAAATGTTATGAGATCGCTTGAGGTGTAAACCTTCAGAGATGTATGTAACATCTTAAATTTCACAGGTAAGGTAGTATTAAAAGTCTAAAAGGTAAAGCTGTTTGAAAACCTGTGCTCTGAGTCAGGCTGGAGCTTTTGGATCAGGTTGGATTTTCTGATTGAGAAGGAAGAAGGGCGATTTTAGACTTAGTTGTAAATGGAATTTTTGATTTAGGGAATAGATGCTTTTATAGGACTCCCTACTCTAATGGTCACTTCTGGCTTTGTTCTGGGTGGAAGTCTATGGCTTTAACAGCATTATAATCTGTAGCCCCACCGCTTCAAGCTGTGATTCAGCTGGGTTGTCCAGCCGAGGTGTGAACAGATGTGGCTGGGAGGCAGCCAGGGAGCTGAAGTACTGCAGGAAGCAGTAGTGTGGGTTCAATAGGTAATGCTCTCCCAGGGATTGTGGGCTGTGTTAATTAGCACTGCCAGGGAAAAGACGGCCTTGCAACGTGTGTGATTCAAAGGCCACAGGACACATTCAAAGAAAAAGTGATGGAGAGCCATTAGACAAAGTGCCACCTATGGTGCATAGAGTCCCTGGCCCACGGAGAGCAGCCTGTCCGTAGGGTCAGGTCTTTTCCTGGTAGTGAAGACCAACACCACCTTGATATTCAGAGGTAAGAGATCTGTATGAAAAGGGCTGTAGGTAATTGCTGCATCTGAAACTCTGCTTTCGCCCTGAACCCTGCAAAACGGTTTCATTTCAGCATGGTGGTTTGTTAAAGGGCTGTTGTTCCAGGCTGGAGGTAGCTGTTTCTGTACCTACATATTCTGTTATGCCATAAACCAGGGTTCCTCAACCTTGCTGAACCAATGCATGTGGACATGGCCGTGCGGAAAGGTCCTATTCTGTTCTTTTCTACACGTTTCTGTTTGTGAGTCTCCACTTAGCATTGAGTGCAGATGTTTCTGTATATACTTAGAAAAGGCTGGTCTGGAAAGAAACTCCTTTTTGCAGCATTCCACCTCCTGCTTCACATTTTAAGACTCTTTATTCTCTCATAGTAATTTTCCAAGTGGATTAGCGGAGGTCACCAAGGCATCCACCTCAGTAAAATACAGCGAGATGTTGCTGTCATCTCCCGAAACACTTGAGCACTCCGCCCCATTGCTTATCAAGCCACACTTCAGTAATCCTAATAGCTATGTCATAGGAAGATTAACAGAAAATCCAGGCAAATATTTATGGTTCCCTTCAAGGTACGTATTAATCCGAGAATGTGGAGTAGATGCTTTATGGAGAGAAACCTTGCTCATGTGGGCTGACAAGGGATTCTGCCAGGGTGGGGATCTGCTGCTGCCAGCTTGGGGACAAGGAACGGAGCAGGCAGTGCTGCTGTGGTGTTAGTGAGGGTGCGGGGTGTGCAGCATCCCCCAGGACAGGATGGGGACAGCTGCAGTGCACAAAGGGAAAAGGGGGGAATGAGAACCAACATCTCGGTTGCTCTCAGTGCTACAGCAGCATTGTACAGCAACTCAGTGGTGAGAGTAAAGGGGAAGAAACGCAAAGGTGAAGCAAAGGAGGAGCAGCTTGAGGCTGGAAGAAAGAAGCAAAAGAGCTTTATACAGCAAGGTGGCATCTAATAAATGCCTGGACAGACAGTATTGGAGGGGAGGTGGTAGTCATAATCATGGTGAAGACTGGTTCCTTTTTGGGGGAACCCAAAGGGGAATCCCTTTCCTGTGGGGCTGTGCATGTTTCTAGGGTTTGGGGAGTGACACGAGGGGTCTGACGGGGTACGGTTCCTCCCCCAGAGTACAGCCAGTCCCAAGGCGATCGGGTGCCAGGCTCCAGTCTAGCATAGGTGAAGATACTTTCCTAGTTTTTAAATCCCTGTGCTCATAAAAAGGCCTAAACTAAGATTTTAATAGCAGCATGACAACACCTGTGAGCCATGCACTTGGGGCTGCTGTGGAGGAAGACCTGGTGAGGAGCATGGAGAAGAGACCCTGTGGGTGTAGCTGTAAACTCCAGGAGGTATCTGTCGTGTCCTTAGCGTGTCACAGTCACAGAAAGCTTTGTGCCTGCAAGGCCGTGGTAATCGCAAATGCTTATAAATGTTGCCCCTTCTTTCCCAGGGGGAAAACACACACAAAAAAGCAGGGTTCCTTGTCGTTTGTGTGGGTTTGGGAGTTTTTATTCTGCAGAGCTGTGACACCAGAGGGAGCGAGTGAGCCTCAAATGGTTGCTTTCAGCAATGACCAGCAGCAAATAATCCCCGCGATTGCAAGAGGTAAATTAAAACCAGCTCCAGCCTGGGAAACATGCACAGCTCAGCATCTTTCTTCCATAAATATTTCCCTGCTGTTAAATCTCTGTAACCCCTTCAGAGCCCTGCAGCTGTGCTCTTCCCCGCCTCCTCGCCCTGTGCTCCCTGCGTGTCTGATTTTGGCCCATCCATAACTGAGCTCTGTGGCTCTCTTGGATGTTATTGGCCTGGAGAAGTCAATACAGGGTTGGTATGAAACCAGTCTGGCCTTGCTGCGTGGCACTGGGCAGCCTGACAGCCCTGTGGAGCAGTTGTTAGTACTGGAGCAGTAAATTCAGCTTTGGAGGAGATCGGTCCCGCTGTCTTCTGTCACCTCCTTTAAACGTAGGGGTTGTCCGGTCTTTGCACACACATCGAGAGCAGTCGAGCAGCTGGAGGTGGGGGTTTTCAACATTGGTGTTACCAAATCTCAGTCCCAGCCAAGGGGATCTTCTTTCCCACCCTATCTCAGTGCTGCTGCATCTTTCTCTTTGCAGAGATGCTGTGAGGTGTACGTGGGTTTTGCTCCGAGGAAGCTGGTAGCAAGCTGCCATAAGAGGGCTCCAGAGCCCCGTTCTTGAGAGTGCTCCTTTGTGGAGTCATCTTCCCCTTTTTCTTTACCACTGTGTCCAAGCTGCCTTAGCAAAACCCTCTTACACCTGCTCTAAATACTCCTTTTCATGTATTTCTCAGACTGGCTATGAACCTGCTCTCTTCGTTTTAACCAGTATAGTCGTACATACTACAAAAATTCCTTGTGTTAAAGCTTATTTATTTGTTTGAATAGAGAAATCTGACCTAGTAAGATTCTCTCCTTTCTACCCTGTTGTAGCTGTGCCCCATAGCAGGAGCTGTGTGAGGGAGAGGAGGCCTGAGACCACTTGGAGGGGTTCCGTTGATCTGTATGCAGAGCCGTGTGCCTGCCTGGTAACCACACAATGAGCCTTGGGGAGGGGGTTTGGGGCAGGTTTTGGCAGCCTTGGAGAGGGAGTTGTGTTGCCATGACAATACAACTTGCAAGGGATGACTCTTCAGATAAAAGCATCATGTTTTTCAAAAAGAGGAGAAAAAAATGGTGTCAAATATTAGCAGTTGAAATATGGTGTGAATTTTAGCTTCAGTAGATGTGGCTTGCTAGAAAAACGTGGGGCTGGAGGTGTTAGCTCTGGAAATGTTCCTCCCCTTGGGGTGCTGAGAGAGCATTAAGGAGATCATGCAGGAGCCAGGCATCCTATGAGTAAGCGTCCAGCAAGTTTTCCCTA
>NW_010194675.1:40267-64265 GCF_000695765.1 Mesitornis unicolor
GCCGTGCAGCGATGAGTTCCAGTAATAGCTGACTGCTGACTCGCACCATGGGAGATATGGGGAGAGCAGGGGCTGTGTGCTTACCAGGGAAGATACAGCTGCCAGTCTGGTGCAGTGCAGATGGCCAACTATTTATATTCCTGTTGTGCCTGCAGCAGATTCCTCTGCGTTACCACTGTCTGGGGGAAGTGAATGTCCCCTGGAAGCAGCAGTGGTAAGGGTGTATTGACAGGAAAGCCAGCGAGGTCCAGCAGACCTGGTCCTGCTCTAGGGGCTTTTTAGGAGTCTCCTTGTTGATCCTGTTTAGATGGAACACTTCTAATGCTGCCGTGAATCCATATTAGAGACCAGTTTTGTTGTCAAGCATGGCCAGTGTAAGATCTGTTTCTGCTTTGATCAGGTACCTGGCTGTAAACTCGTTCCTTTTTAACATAGACTCCAAAGGCCATGGTAAAACAAGGGTTTTTTTAGCTGTCCTTCTCCCAGAACTGTTCAGATTGAGAAACTAAACTTACCCAGATGCCTGTAATTCAAGATGTGTGATGATTGCACTGCTGTCACAGCCTGTTGTGTCTTGTTGAGCACAAATAGACATTCCAAGGGGAAGGATGGGATAATTAGAAGCAATCCAGTGACTCTCGTGACTGTATAAAAATAGCAGGACTTTATTTAGGACGGGTTATTTTTAGCAGCCTCGTGTCAAAAAAGGTCTGTGGTGTTTTGCATCAGAAAACAGTAAAATGAGGTACTGTACCTGCCTTTTTCTTGCTGTTTTTTTTCTCCGAGTGTGATGTGTGCTGAGGGTCTTGCTTCATAAGATAAACTGGCTTGGGAAGTTGTTGGGGCAGCTTACACAGCCCGCTGGCTTGCAAGGGGACACCAGCATCAGGTTTAGCAGTGGGACCCAGCACCAGCCAAAATCTTAGTGGGTAGTGAAGATCTGATTTAAGAAGAATACGGTTCGAACAATACACCCAAAGAAACCTCACAGCCTGTGTGATGTCTGTTGGGTCTATATTTAATTTTGGTGGTTAATGGTGTATTGGGGAGGGTGACTTTTTTCTGTTTGCCTGTGCTGTAATGAGCCGTAGTGTTTTTCAGGCTTGTTCTGAAAAGCCGCTTTTCCAAGGGAGAGGTTCCAGATTGGTGGCCAAAACCAAAAAGTGACATTTTTGTGGCTTTTCTGTTATCGTACATCTTCTCTGAGCTCCTGGGAAGTCATGTAGTAGTGTGTCTATATTTAAAGAAGGGAGAGGGTTGAGGGTTTTCAGTGCACCATTAGTGCACATCAGAACCACAACAGGGAAGAAATTTGGAGACGTTGAGAGTCCAAAGCGCTGATTCTTTGACCTTCTCTAAACTGCTTTTTTACCATAGTTTCCTCAGTAACAGCAACCTCCCCACAAAAAAAACCCTCAATAGATGATGTCTTGGGATCTTAGCATGCCCTACAAGCATTACACTGACTTTTCTCCCCAAATGCTCCTGTGCAGATGTAATCTCCCTAATCCAACTTGATGAACTGAAGCTCGGGGTAATTTCGACCTCTGGAGTCATAACCAGTTTTGTGGTTTCCACCCAACGCTGCTGCGTTGTTTAATGTGATTCTGAAAGTGAAAGCGGTGCCGTACAAAAATGAAATTGTCCCATCAGCTTTTGTGGTCGCAGCATCTGAAACGTGAGGTGGACGGAAAGCAGCGAGCGATTTTAAGTGCAAGGGCATTTGGCCTTCGTCTTCTTGTGAGTGGGTTTAAGTATGGCTGTGTTTAGTGGGATATTAGCCATTAACCATAAAAAAAAATCATAAAAGCAAAGTTACTGTTCCTGAATAAGACAGCTTCTGATTGCTTGTATTTTTGGGTTGAGTTACAGGAATTCAGAATAATGTCTGACAGGAGAAACGCAGGGGTTTGTTAACTGAACACAAACATGCCCTAGCTAAAAGGCCAAATGCCTTCCTGATTTAATTGAAATTCTCAGCTTGTTAAACATGGTTTTCCAGCAGATCCATAATTCGGGTTGCGTGGAAAAGGAGCATATTTGGTCCATGAAATGGTGCATCGTGCATCTGAAGTGCCCTCGCAGAGCCTTCCCAGAACATACACAGGAGCCCAGGGCAGAGCTCCCCAGATCTGCCTCTTTGGGGCCATCTCTTTTGGTTTTCCTCCCCTTTTGTCTTCCTCCCAAACCAGACATCAGTGGTCTTCTCTGGTGTCCTTGCCCCCTGCATCCCTGACTGAAGTGGGAGGAAAAACCCTTTAGTCCTAAAGTGGATGGCAGCGGCCTCTGCTGCTTCCGGCGTTTTAAGGAAGTCGCTGAAGTCCCTTCTGGTTGACTCCTCTGCAGCAATGTGACAAATGGCTCTTTTCCTTTTATGGCCAATAGCGCTGGTTTCCCTTTGCAGTAAAACCCTGGGTCAGAAGTGGAAGTGAGAAGTCAGGCAGGGGAAGGGGCTTGGTCTCAGCAGCTCCGCATGGGCAGGGATGCGATTTGCGACATGGTAAATTCTAGGCTAAAATAAACCCAGTTACGACACCTACCCAGAGGTGCTGCTTTTGTTTGTTTGAGAGGTTCCTTAGGTTGCCAGGCCTGTTGCTTAAGACAGCAATTAGGAGCTGTGACTCTCCCGAATTTCATGGGGAGAAGTTTATCTGGTCCAAACCCAGGGTGGTTTTCTGATAGTCTGATTGAATCTGGATAACTCTAACTGAATTTAGATAAGCACAGGACAATACCAACTTCTTTTTGCAATCACCTTCAGGCCTTTACACCAATATCTTGGCCTTTTGTGGATATTTTGGGATAGTTTTCTTCCTGGACCATAACAAGCCATTTTCTACAGCAGTTACTGTGGTCTTTGTGCCTGGTGCTTGGCACCGGCTTCACTCATTAGCTAAGAACAGGTAATGTCCCCCTGGGTGGTAATTGCCAATGGTGTTGGTAAGCCAAAAGGCAGCTTTGTCAGCCAATAATGTCTTCTACAAATCATCTGTGGCTGCAAATGGTTCGATGAATTTGAACCTTAAAAGTATTTTTCTAATATAGCGAATCTCCTGTTTCTTGCTGCAGAGCGCTTCGTATCCTGTTTCGGGACGTGAATGCAAATGGCTCGCTTGGCAGTCAGTTAAACCGCTCCATTTGTAAGTGGTACAGCTCGTGTTTCTTCCCTGCAAAACCTGTTGGCTGCCACTCCAGTTTCGGTTCTCATTTAGCGCTCGACCTCTGAAATTAGGAGGACAAAAAGGAGTAACTGGTTAGGACAGTCTGTAGTGATGTTCCTGGGACTGTCCACGAGGCTTTTTTGCTTACAGGAGCTGCTGACCCAAGCAAAATGGTTGATTTTGGGGCTCCCCAGCTCTTTTCTCTGGCAGGCGGCTGAAAGACGGTTCTTCCCTGTGTCCCACTGGTTGGTATTTCCCTATTTGCACCTTTGGACAAATGGGTTAGATGTTCAAAGTGAGCGGTGGACGTGGGCCCATGCAACCACCTCAGTCCATCGTGGATCTGGTGTTTAATTCCCGCCACCCCTCACCAGATCACCTCTTCAGGTGGAGGTGGATGGTTGGGATTTCTCCTTCAGAGAGAAGTGTTTTGGAGACCTCCATTCCTTGGTGCTTCACTGGAGGAAGGGCAGCAGGTTTTGCTGACATGGAAAGCCTCTTCCCCAGGGTTACTAAATGGTCAGCAGGAGCTAAATGCTTCCCACGTGTTGACAAAGCAATTTGGAAATGGTTTTCAGTAGCATCTGCATATTTTTCAACTCTGTTTTAACCATGGTGTGTGTTTGTGATCGCACTTTTTTTGGGTTTTTTCCTTCCTCTCCTTGTCGTTACAATAGAAGTCCCGGGAAAATGAGAGCAGGATCTGTGAGCTGCTCTGGGGCTGGGGAAGTTGCCCAAACCAGCCCTGTTTCTAAATACTTCATTTGTGCTGCCAAAACGGTTGATTTAATCTTTCGGTATCCCACACTCTGCACTTTTGTCCGTGGTTCGTGTCCCTCTGAGGGTATCGCACTTAATCCTTTCGGAGGAACTGCGTGTACAGCATAACTTAATAATCCCCCTTTTGATAAGGTAACCCCCAAAGCACCGTCTTGATCCTTACCCACACTCAACCATACCAAAGCACCTCCCGAACTCATTTTTCCTCACTGGATGAGTGTAGAAGGAGGGAGATGGTTTGTGTGCACCCAGCAGGCCCTCATCCTGCAGCTGAAATATTCCAGTTTGTTTTGCCCTTGTAGTTGGGTCATGGCAGAAATTATTCTTGCTCCTTGGGAATGACTGCTGGGTCTCAAGTGGATCCCTGGAAATGGCTTTTTTGGGCTTTTTTTTAACAGAAAACAGGCTTGCAACATCTCTGGTTCATACACAAGTCATGCCATGCAAATAGCTGAACTGTGAACTCAACTTAACTTGTGTGCTCTGCCGAAGCAGGGGGAGAAGAGGGGAACTGCTCTTTCTGCTCAGTGTTTGTAAGCTTAACAGGAAGGGAGCTGCTTGCCTTGGCATTTCGCAACGCCGAGGGCTGCAGCGCGCTCTTCCCGTCTCACTTGTGTTGCGATGGGCCATCCCACAACTGTTTCAGGGTTCAAGGTGCTGGTTTCGGTCTTGTTTTCCCTGCCTCTTGCCTGATCTCATGGGATTGTGCAGAAGGAGCCCGTGTTGCTGGATTACCAGGTTTTGATTCAGAGCTGATGTGGGTGCAGAGGCTCCCCTTGAAACTGCGAACTCAGTTTAGCTCCAATGTCTGCAGATCCGGGGTGGTCTTCCTCTTATCCCAAAGTGCCCCCATTTTTGAGACTATTTAAAAAAGTGAATTGAAAGGGATTGTAGGACTGAAATGAGAATTAAATTACAGATTAAACAACTCATCTAATTAGAAGACAAAATGTGTCCCGAGTTGCCCTTGTTTGGCAGGACATTGCAGCCCTGCTGTTATTAACCTGCCCGTCCTCCCTCAGGAGTTAAGGCTGATCGGCTTTGGGCAGGATTAGCTTGGGCAGGGGTAAGCAGGCACTTGGAGCAGTGGCCTGGGATCCCTGTATCCCCTCGGCCGTGCTCCTTGTCGGGGCTGGTGGGTGCGTGGGGTGGACACTTTTAATTCAAAGCCTCAAGGTTGGTATGGTCCTGCCTGCAAAATACCCGGTGCTGGGGCAGTTCAACCTGAGGGATGCGATGGCAAGGGCTGAAGCTGGTGTTTCCCCATTATAGTGTGTAAAACCCATTTTTGATCGTTGTAGCATCTCCCTGCTGGTTTTGGACATCCGTGCATCTCCTTCCCGGTGTGTCTCCCTGCAGCCCTGGGAAGGCACATTGCAGGTACCAAAGCTGTGGGGCCAAACAGCCTTAGCAGGGCTTGGGAAACCACCCCAGGGTGCAGTTTTGAGGCTGCTTTGCCATCTCTGCTCCAAACAAACCCAGGCCCAGCTGGTGTTAGGCTAGGCTCATGGGTGCTTTGGGTACAGGAGGGAATGGGAATGGAAGTGTCATTTATGGGCTCCGAAAGAGGAATCGGTGAGTTGCTGGCACATGTTTCCCTGATGAGTTTTCACTTTACTCTGCTTCATTTTGGTACTTACTCATTTGCTTCGCGTCTTTTCACAGAATCCCAGACCGTTAGGGATTGGAAGGGACCTCAAAAGCTCATCCAGTCCAATCCCCCTGCCGGAGCAGGAACACCCAGATGAGGTTGCACAGGAAGGCGTCCAGGCGGGTTTTGAATGTCTGCAGAGAAGGAGACTCCACAACCTCTCTGGGCAGCCTGGTCCAGTGCTCTGTCACCCTCACTGAGAAGAAGTTTCTTCTCCAATTGAAGTGGAACCTCCTGTGTTCCAGTTTGTGTCTGTTACCCCTTGTCCTATCATTGTTTGTCACCGAGAAGAGCCTGGCTCCATCCTCGTGACACTCACCCTTTAAATATTTATAAACATTAATGAGGTCACCCCTCAGTCTCCTCTTCTGCAAACTAAAGAGACCCATTATTATCAATCATTATCATTATTATCATTATTTTGAACAGGTATCTGAATAGCTTTTGTGGTGCGGGAGGAAATCCAGTAAAATCCAGCGTATGTTTGCACTGGAGCTGTGTGTGTAAACTCTTCCATCCCACTGCACCTCTTGATGGTTTTGGCTGTTTAAAATCTCGCACAACGAAAAAACGCCGGGATGTTTCAGCAGGCTGCTGGTATGGGCCATCTTCTTTGGTTTGACCACCAGCTTATTTTAGCGTAGCAAATGAGCTGCATATGACTCAGTGTCACGTTGGTGAAGATGGAGGTTAGTAGTTCAGAGGGCCATTTTCAGTTCATTTGCCATAAATGCTGTAGGTACAAGGCTGGCTACTGCTGCTCTGGTCAGGGGCTGCACAGAGCCCTCGTGGGGAGCAGCAGGTAAGAGGTAACTCTGTACCACATAGGCATTTAAGCAATAAACCATCTCAACTCCTGAGATGTTGAGGAGGTCAGGTATCACTTGGCTTTCATTTCTCTTTATCCTTGCTAGTTCCTCAACGTTTTGTATTTATTTTTGTTTTACTGTGGCCAGTTTAAAGCTAGGAATGCCTAACTTTTGAAGTTTCCACTTGTTTGGGTTTAATTTCCCTGGCAAAGCAAGCTGTCCTTGCCTGGTTTCTGAGGGTGTATTTGTACCTCAACTAAAGCTGTTTACCATCATAGCTTCTCTGCTCACACAGCTCACCTTTTCTCCTCTTTTTCTGGTGTTATAATGACCCAGAGTGTTAACTTCTGGTGTGGGTAGAGAATACGGTTAAAAAGGCTCTAAATTGGAAGTGAAGTGTGTTAATGCAGCTAAATTGCCATCAAAATTGCCGTATTGCAGAGACTCATTAAAAGTGGTTGTAGGTGTGTTACATAAACCTGGGCCTCCATGCAACTGTTGGAGGAGCAGAGGACATCGGTAACCGAGTTCCTCCTGCACTCCTTTCATAATAAAATCTGAGAGACCATATGGGAGAACCACAAGAAAACCAGGGCAGGTCTGGAGGAGGCTTTCTTCAAGCCCTGGGCAGGGATTTGTGTCTGGGGTGAGGGTTTGTTCGTCATCTGGTGGTGCAACAGGGAAGTTTCAAAATTAACTTCAGTAATTGTTCCTCCTCTCAGTCTTACAATGCGTCGTTAGCAGGAACCTCTGCAAATAAGATACCTTGCTTTTGTTACACCTCCACCTTCTTGATGATGTTGGGTGTGATCTTCCAGAGTTATCCTTTAAAAATCAGCTTGCTTGTCTTGAAATCTAAATCTGTTCCTCTCCTAAGGTCTCTATTGTCTCCACCAGTGCCACAGTTGCTGCCCCTGTTGTTTAGCCCTGCTGGATGTCATCACGTGGAGCTCCAGCTGTTGGAAGCAGCATCTCTTTTTGGGTGAGGTTGTGCGTAGGATTAGGTGGATGACCTCTTAGATCTCTGCAGAGTGGGGTAAGGCAATCTGCATTGGGGGAGATGCAGAGGGTCAGCTGCTGGGTGCTTTGAACTGCTCTGCTGGTATTTAGTTATTTACATTGGCTGGGAAGGCATATAGCTATTATCTGCAGCCAGTCCCACAGATCAAAAAGCTGTGGTTAGCAGCTACAAACGTGTTTCCAATAGCATGTACTGCATTTCTCTTAGCTTTCAGCCCTGGGAAGGAGCAATCTGACCTCAGGTATGCTGGTTTAAGCAACATCTTCAGTGTGAGGTACAGACTGTCCTTAACCTGCCTTTATTAAGTGACCAAGCGGTGGTTTCCTCTACCTGCACTGCACGCTGGCTCAGGTTGGTAGGTCACAGAGCCAAATCATGGTGGCTGTACCCAAATTTCCCGGGAGGCTGAGCTGGAGAGATGCTGTGTGCGACATGAGTCTGCTCAGGGCAGGGTACTCGCTTCTGAAAAATGTTATTTGGGGTAAGGAGAAGCTTGTTCCTCAGCTTAGGAGTTGGGATCCTGGTGAGATGTCTGCTGTGATGCAAATTCTCCAGTGCTCATTTATGCAGTCACCTGCTGCCTGCAACTTTTGATGGATTCCTTACATCTCTGGAGCTTGAGAGGAGGCAGCTTTGAACCAAAACTATTCATTTCTGTAAAGTTTTGTACAAGGCCAAATTACAGTGTGATCCTTTTGAGTGAAAGAGCCATTTCTCTTGCTCTGATTACATTACAGCAAGTGAGCATGAGATCAGCAAGCAACTTCTCGTGCTAGCACCACTTCCACCCCTGGCCAGCTGTAGGGTGATAGTGATGCTGAGCAGCACTTCTCGTGTGAAGCTGCAGATATTTTTGCTGTATAGGTCTCTAACCACTGCACCCAAAGCAGCAGTTGGTCTGGCCTTTTAAAGTCAAGCCCTGGGGAGAGGAAAAGCTCGCTTTGGTGTGGTGTGTGTGTTTCAGGAACTTCTGAGTTACAGATTCAAGACAGTCCTACTTGACTTAGCCACGCGTGGGGTGGGAGTTACCACGCGTTTCTGGTTCTCGCATTTTAACGCAGATGAGCGAAACCTCTGTGGGAACCGGCCTGCCGGTGCGTTTCTGGAGGCAAAAGGGCACTGCACATCTCCAGTGTCTTAAAGGTGGGGAGGGAGTACGATGTGCTTAATTTAGCAAGAACATGCAGGACAGGAGGCATTGGCTGAGGTCATTGTTTTCAGTAATGGGGTTTAATACATGGTCATAAAAGCTTTAACCAGCCCTCTTGGTGGGTGTCAGATATAAATGCAGATTTTCCCTCGCCAGCTTCTAACTCTCCCATCCCTCCATTGATGTTTACGCCCTAGCACGTTCTTACAGCCCAGTCTAAGGCTTATGTGTTTGCTTTAATTCCCCCTGCAGCCTCTCCCCTCCCAGAATAAACCATGGCTGAGCCAAGGAGAGGACGCTTCATTCTTTTTTCCTGAGTTTCTCTCAGCTGCTCGGTTCCTCCTTTCCTGTCCCGGGGCCCGCAGCTGCTGTGTGGCCGGTGGCCGCTGAGCGGCAGCGCTGCCCGGGGAACAGCCTTGCTCAGGGACCCAGCACGGCTCCCCTGGGGATGGGGGAACAGCAAACCCACCCAGCACCGATGTCCTCCAAGCCCCTTGCTCCTTGCCCCATCGCCCATCTGATGAACAGCATTCATTTCTCCACGCTGTGTGGATTTTGTGCATTTGGAGTTGATACCTGTTGCATGCGATGATGCTGGTAGCTCTGGGACCGGAGAGCTGCCACACCGGTTTGTACTGGGAGGAGCGCGCTCCGTACTGGGCAGTTGGGTGCCTGTGGAGTTGGGGTCCTGCTTCCTTGTGCTGGGTGTTTGTACATCTCTAAAGAAGGGTCTTGCCAAAATGAATTGGCTTGGGCTGGATTAGAGCCTCTTTAT
The DNA here is from genome assembly GCF_000695765.1 of Mesitornis unicolor. NCBI lineage: Eukaryota > Metazoa > Chordata > Aves > Mesitornithiformes > Mesitornithidae > Mesitornis > Mesitornis unicolor. The sequence continues at coordinate 49,615 of NW_010194675.1, forward strand.
CCCAGCTTAATATATAGGAAATCCCAGAAACAGCCCAGAAGGAGTTTGCTCCTGAGAGCTTATCCATGCTTAAAGGTTACATTCATTTAGCCACTTCTGCAGCCATTTTTAGTGAAGGTCAGCACGGCTCTGTGGACAGTGGGGACTTTGTGGGGAAGGAGACTGTGTGGTTCTTTGTTTTCCCATTAACTCGTCTGGCTGGGAACTGCAGCCCTGTAATTAAAGCAGCGCAGGATGGGCTGCCCCTGAGGTGCTATTCTGAGACGATTGCATTCACATCTGCTTTTGGGTAAAACTCGGCCTGTTGGACGTCGGCCTGCGCTATTGTGTGTCTAAAAGCAGGAAGAAGCAGAGGATCAGTGGGGCTCCATCCCAGGCGCACACAGCGCGTTCTACCTCCCTCTCCCCCTAGCAGGGAGCGCAGCAGCCAACGTCCCTGTGTGTGCAGAGACTGCTGGCGTGTGCTGCTCGTCCTTCCTGAGGGACGCGGGGAGTCACAGCAGCAAAAGGATTTAATTAACCAGCATATGGAGAGCTCAGGCAAGCGCTGGACCCTGCTCAGAGCCACCACTGCAAGCTGGAGAGCGGCGATGACAGCCCCGGCCATCGCCTGCTGTTGCTTAAGTTGAGTTTTTCCCCCACACCACCGCCACCCTTTGGGTTTTGCTCGATCAGTAAATGGCTCCGTGTAAACTCCCACGGAAGAAGCGGGCACGCAGGAATGCTGTGGGCAGCTGCTCCGTGCTACGTGCCTCTCATCTGATGTTTTTGTCCGTGTGGCATTTGTTTGGGTTGAAACCAGGAGCGCTGGCCTGTCTGCATTGCGGGCAGTGCATGCAGCAGCCTGACGTGGAGACTGGCAGGGAAGAGTTGATTATTTGGGTTCCTACCCCCAATCTGTGAGCTGGACTTTGGAAAGTTGTTTTTTAGTAGATGGTGGAGTGAAAACGAAAAGTTCAGGCTGTGTTTTAAAGCTGTAGTATCCATTACCGGTAAGGAGTGCTGGGGAAGGTGGTTCCCGTAAAACACTCACTTCTGCCTTCGTTAGGTGCTGGGACAATTAACAAGGATGTTTAAGGATTGTGGCACCAGTGCTAAAAGCAAACCGGCCACCCTTTGCCAGGCTGGCCCTGAGCACAGAGAGCTGCGTATCCGCACCGCTGACCCTGAAAATGCTGAACCCAAACGTGTTTGTGTTAATCCCGGCTGCTTCCTGGTGGGCAGCGAGAGGAAACGGAGCCACTGCCTCGAACAGATGTACAGTGAGGAGATTACAGCGTGCGATTAAACACCCTCTCCATCACATCCTCCTCTCCGCATTAATGGCCTGTCCCAGGCTGCCTGCCAAGCTTGGGGCAGATGCAACAGGCAGCAGATATTTCATCTCCTGCATCCGTGCCTGGTGTGGAGCCGATCGCCGATGCCAAGGCTTCGGCAAACACAACTCCCCTTGTGCCAAAAGCCTGAGCCGCCTTAGTGGTACCTGTCTGCGAGGAGGAGTGGGCTGGGGAAAGGCAGGAGAGACAGATGGCATTCACACCATCCAGAAATTATGGATTTCACTGGAAAGCTGCTAAAACTAAACCAAAACGTGCTTTCCCACATCAGGTGCCCCTACGCAAATAGGCCAGGGTTTGCTGTGGACACGGCGCTGGAGGAGAGGCTGGGCAGGGTCTTGGTTTGGGTGGACCGAGTTACTTCTCATCTATTAGGTTTGGAGGAGAAGATTTTGGGGCCAGGAAGGACTCATTCCCACTTTGTGTGGGTTTAGGCACTGCTTTATATTGCGGGAGCCAGTCTTAGAGCCAAGTGCTGCTCCTACAATAGAAATAATCCAGGCTGGTTGCAAAAAATCAGCCATCCTACTGTCTGCTTAGCTTAATACATATGGTAATGGCAGAGCACGTGTCTTTATCAGACAAAAAGCTGTTTCTAAAATAAAAGAGCGCCCTGTGGAAATTGTAGAGCTCAGAACTGTCATCACTTGAGACGTGTGAAACCCTCATCAGCCAAGCAGGTTGGGTTCAAATAAGAGTAAATGGCACACGTATTGTTCATTTTACCTCTACTTCTGTTTCGGGGAGGACATGGCTTGGTCGGAAGCAGCACCGGGTGATATTTGGAGTTAGGAAGCCATGGGGACATCTCCTTCATGGAGTACAGAGGGTTTTGCAGCTCCTCATGGCCAACATCCCGGAAGGGATCCAGCAATGCACACGGCAACACAGAGAACCAGATACCCCCGATCTCATGGCATCCCAGTGCGTTTGGGGATCTACATTGCTGTGGTGGTAACAAAAAGCAAAAGGAATGACTTGGTACGACCCTGGAAGCAGCACCATCTGCTTCAGAAGGGCATTGCTTGGAATTCGGCAGCGAAGGAGGCTCCTGGAGTTAAGTAATTGGGAATAGTAGGCTCCTGGCTGGAAAGTGTGCCAACCCTTCTGGCGAAAAGCTGTTAAATTCCTCGTCGCTGGCGTGTGAAAGTGGTTCTGTGTAGCAGGGCTCCAAGGGCTGGGTTTAACCCTTGGTGTACGTGGAAAAAAGCACCCTGCAGCGCTTTTGGTCTTGGAAGGGCTGTAGCTGGGTGCTGAGGATAAAAGGGGAAGGTGGGTCCTCATCAAGGTATGTGAACGGGCCCCAGGTCTGATCCTCCCGTGCTGATAGCAGCCAGACACAGCCTGCCAAAACTGCACACAAAATGGTGCCTGTTTTAACAGCTTTAGCAGGAAAATGCAGGATACGACGAATGATTTACGAGTATCAATCGAACCAAGGCATTTACTGCCCCTTAAAACCAGGGCCTGCCTGCCAGAGGGTGCATTTACGAGGCGAGCGAGCCCAAAATCCTCTGCTGAGCTTTTGGGATGCAGTCACACGCTTGGCTCTGTTCTTACTACAGCCCTTACCCTGCAATCTGCAAACACAGACGAGGAGCCTTTAATTCTCCAGATGAAAGCACAAGCTGTTGCACATCTCCCAACAAGGACGCATACAAACAAGTCAGCGTTTTGCATCCCCTCCTAGGGGAGGCTTCCTGGGAAGCTTTGCTCTTCATCCTGTTTGTCTGATTTGGGATCAAAAGCGTGTTGCTGCCTACGTGTGTCTTCAAGCAGTTCCTTCTATCATATCTCCTATAAACGTCCGATTTCTTCATTAAGATAAAATGAAGGTAATGCCATCAAAAAAGCTCTGTTTCTGCAGCCGGTGTTTTTCACTAGAGCTGGGTAAAGCTCTTTTGGGACCTCTTTTGGTGTGGAGGGGAAGAGGGGGCTTCACAGCCCTATGGGTTTTCCTGCCAGAGGGGAAAGTTGGATTTAGAAGGCTGAGCCCAGCCATCCTGAAGATGAAACGGTTGGACCGTGAAACATGTACTTTTTCCAAGTATGATTTGGGTGTTTTTTCATCTTCCTCAAATTAAAGGCAAATCTCTTGTTTGACCCAAAACAAAATTATGTTTTCTTTGGCTAGCCGACCGAAAAAATCAACTCCATCCCCTGTGTTAGTCCAAGTTCCCCTGCCAATAGTGCCTCCACACAGCTTTACCAGCCCCCAGTTGGAGCCTTGTTGGCCAAGACTTCACAAGAACAGGAGAATTCAGATGCTTGCTCTAAGTTTAGTTGAGCTATTCTGGTTAAATTCACAAATATTTGTTCATATTCCACCTCTGTTCTATGGACATTTGTCCACATCCTGCCTTTTTAACCTGTTTACTCATGTAAACTGCTTTAACTTTGTTTTGTGAGGTTTTACAAAGCATGATATGGATTTGCTTGTATGCGTGGTGGAGCAGAGTTTTTGATGCAGCTGCAAGGTTGCTGAGTGAGAAGCCCTTTGTGTGAAGGTGAAGGATTTTGGTCAGGAAACAGATGAATTTGGTGTCCTTTAGCACCACGTTTTCATCTCTGCCGTCTCCTCAGGGAGGTAACCAGGGAACCTGGTGGCTGATCCATGAGTCTTAGGTGAACTAGGATTTACGGGTTCATTTTGTACCTGGGTTCTTGTGCCTTGGAAAGACCCTTGGCTCCCATTATTTGATAGCTTTATTCTGATTTCTGCTGGAGGGCAGACCTGCAGACCTCTGTACCACACTGCCAGCCCCATCCTCAACTGAAAACCTGCAGCGTGGCAGGGGAAGAGATGGGATTTTTCCCAATTCCTGCTGCTGTTAGTGGTGTGCTGGGTCTTCTCATCCTTTAATTCTTGTTATCCTCCTCAGGAAACATGCCGAAAGTGCCAGGGGCTGTGGAAGGAGCACATGAACCTCACCTGCGAGCAGCTGGCTGAGAAGGACGACATCAAATACAGGACGTCCATGTAAGTGTAAAATAAGGGGGTGGATGAACTTGTGATAGCAACAGACTGGGCAATCCACCCTGGTGTGGAGGGGTGAGAAGCCCCGTGATCTTGTCACTACCAGAGGCCCTGAAGGTCTGCTGGGTGTCGCTGCCATCCATCAGGGAAGTTTTTAGTGATCAGATGCAGATGCATCTCGGAGATGTCAAAGCTGCGGGTCAGAAGGCTCCCAGGATGGGATTTCTTTGTGAAAGATACTTGGCAGCAGATCCAGGCGGTAATTTGAGAGTGTGGGAGAGTTGTCACCAGCGCAGCCTGTTCCTCTGGCCTGCCCGGTGTCTGGCAGGCTGGCACCTGGTCCTCCACGGAGGTGAGAAACCCCCTTAGCGCTGCTGGGGGGGCAAGGGAGGTGTTGCGCAGGGGAAAAGAAGCGCATTGAGTCACAGTCAGTCATTGCTGCCCTTTGAAGATCCAGAGCAGAGACTGCGCGTGGTTTGCTCAGCTTTGTGGGAGGGGATGTGTTTTCTTACAGAAGCTCTTTCTCTGTTTCAAACCCATTTGTAGGAATCGTTACAGAATGGAGTCACGTTTTGAAATACACAGGTGTAAATCCTACAAAAAATAGGATTTTTTTTTTTTCCCCTAAAATATTCTGAAGTTTTAAATGACAAAATCCTCTGCCTTTAGGAAATAAGGGAGGGTTCATCCATGGAGCTGCGTGTCTGGTACAGTCAAATGGGACTTGCCCACATTGCCCAATCCGTTCCTCTCTGATTTAGAGTCTGTCTGGCGTGAGTAGAGGTTTGGAAAGCTCCACCACTGGGCTGCTGAATGACTGTTGCTTGCTCATCCCGCAGTCCCTAATTCAGAACACAACCCTTACACATTTGATATGACTTTTCTCTGCTCCCCGTGTCCCTGTAGGAGAGAGGGGTGAGAGGGAGGGCGAACGCGTGGTCATGTCCCTAATAAGGGAAAAAAAATCCGTTTCACAACCTCTATCAGGAATAATGCTGTGGATGGCTGAGTCTTACTGCCTGATACACTAAAAGCTTCCTTTTGAAGCCCTGCGTAAGGAAAGGGAAGCGCAGCTGGAGTTCAGGCCAAACTTCCTGCCTCGCTCAAAGTTTCCAAAAAAAAATCTGCATCCGCAGCATCCTGTTGAGAAGCAGAGGAAAGAGCAGCTGCAGCTCGGAGGAAAGTCAGCCTCAAGTTGGGTTTTTTTTTTTTTGGTCTCTATTCTTAGCATATTTCCTGATGCCCGAGTGCAGGTCGTGCCAGGTATAACCATGCGGGAGCTTTGTGTGCCTCCAAGGCAGCTGAAATCCCACCTCCCCGTTCCCTGCGCCTCCCGTCGCGCTGATGGAGCGGTTCTTGGGGCTGTGCCATAGCCTGGTTCAGTGCCGTGATCCTCAAAAATCCCTCCCTGTCGTCTCCCAAACGTGTGTTGGCTTTGCAGGTCCGCTCTAGTTGGGTGGAGATGCTTGGCGAGGGAAGATCATTCCCCGCTGTCAAGTCAGCGCAGCCAGAAAACTGCGCTTCCCTCAATGAAAACACAGCCTCTCTGCTCTTCTGTCATCAGATTTCACTTCTAGGTTGTGAATTAAATTGTAACGTGATCTCCAGCGGTCAGAAAATTGGCCCTTAGGATGACAACTTATATTCTGAAGTCTTTTAATTAAATGAGCAAGGCTTTCCTCCGTTTCTGTGCCAAAATAATATTGCCGGGAGCTGAGCCTTTGCGCTGGAGCCTGTGTCGCTGCCAGGGTGTCCCTTGGGGACAGGGACCGTGCTTTGTCCTGGATTCCCATTAGAGTAAAACCTAGAGCAGTAACCTCTGGAAAAGGTAGTAGGGAATTGTAAGAGAAGGGGGAAAGCCCAGTCTCTGTGGGGAAAGATGTGCTTGTTTTTCAGTTACTGATTTAAATTTAACAAAAACCAAATAAATCTGGAGCGTAGCAGCCAGGGTTAAGAAGGAAAATAAACGGTCGTGGCAACTTCGTAGCCAGAGCAACAGGCAAACATAAAACCAGCGAGCAGATGACAGCCAAGGGTTTGCTTTTCCTGAACTTTATCTCCCGAGCTGTATTTCTCCGCAGCCAACCCAAGCATCCACGTGCCCTTTGGCCCTTCGACTCACGGCTTAAATTCCTCCCACGCCAGAGCCTGGCGCTGCGGCGTTTTGGCTCGCATGGAAACCAGGATCGGGTCTGCAGCATGTGGCTGGTGATTGACTTTCTTTCACTTAATTTGTTCTGGAGCTGTCGTGGGTTGGCTCCAAGTGGAGCCGAGCCCAGACCTCCTTGAAACAGCAGTGGACCATGGGGACGGCATAGGAGAGGAGAGATGCACTGGGAGAAGGGGCTTAAAGCATCGCTGGTGTAGTGTAATAGTAATTTTAACCACTGCAAACGACCCTTCTCTAATTATTCTCCCTCCTGTTGCGTTGCAGAGAAGAGAAAATGACAGCCGCCCGAATTAGAAAATGCCACAAGTGTGGGACCGGCCTCATTAAATCGGAGGGTTGCAACCGCATGTCGTGCCGCTGCGGTGCTCAGATGTGCTACCTCTGCCGGGCTGCCATTAACGGGTACGACCACTTCTGCCAGCACCCCCGCTCGCCCGGGGCTCCCTGCCAGGACTGTGCCAAGTGCTCCCTCTGGACAGACCCCACAGTAAGTAACTGAGGACTTCTGTGAATGGTTCACACCCCCATTTCAATTACTGTCCTGTGTCAGCCCGTTGACATTCTTGCCTTCCACCAGAGGAAAACGCCTGGTTTTAGACAGCACAACTGTTTTGCCTTTCCCAAGGCAGCTAAAAACCACGCTGGAAGCCTGCATCAGCACAGAGTCACATCTGACCGCAGCTTGGAAGAGACTGACGTTGCTTTAGGGAAAAACAGCTCCTGTTAAATGGGGGCTTTGGCTGGGAGTGCTGTGAGCGTGGTTCTGGGGAGCAGGGCTGTGTGAGGAGCTGGTGGGGAGCGTGTGCTGACACCAGGCATGGGAGCAGGCATTGGGATTACTGGGACTCATTCCTGGTTTTGCAACCAGAGTGCTGTTTGGTACGGCTCTGCATCTGGAGGCAAGGGGAGTTGTCTTTTTGGTGCCCAGTTTATCTGCTCGCTCAGTGGTCTGGAGTTACGGCTGGGTCTGTTCTCACGGCTGTTACCAACAGCTGCAAGGGGAGAACTGAAGCATGGACTGAGCTGTAAGGGAAGCTGTAGTAACTTAATACAGCTCGTAGCTGTCACCAGCATGGGAAAGCTCAGTGCAGCATCTCTGTAAATAGAGCCTTTCAATACCAGAAATCTGGGCAGGGCGTAGGTAGGAGCAGGAGCTGAATTCGCTGATTGCAGCAGCGTGAGTGTGGATCTGCCTTCCCAGGGCTTGTCTGAGCTTCCTTTTTCCCATCACTTCTTTGTCTCGGGCCGCTGCAGCTGCCAGAGACTGCTCCCAGCCCCCATTTCTGCAGGGGATGTGCACAATCCGGAGCCAAGGAAAAGCCGCTCGAAATCCCTCCTCCTACCTGCCAGCTCTCAGGGATCTCTCAGCAGGGTCCCAACCGGCACAGACTTCCTAATCCTCCTCTTGCCTGCTTTTATTCCCTGCATTACCCTATCAACACAAGGTGTTAAACTGAACACAGCCACCTCCTTCCAGGCACCCCTGTAGCGTTTCCTACACCTGGTTATGCGCTCCTCGAATTCCTGTCCCACTCCCCCTGTTTCCCAGCAGGATGCAATGCCGGGCTCGGCAGCGCTGGCGTCCTTTGTTCCCGTCAGGCTGCTGATTGTGCTGGGCGATGGCATTTGTTCAGCGCCAGAGAAAACATGAGGCCTCTCAAAAAGCTGGTACTGTACTTCTGAATAAATAAATAAATAAGCAGCACAAAGAGGGCACTGTCACCAGGCCCTTGCCAACTCTTTAATTAACCAATGTTGTGGCAAAGAAAAATTTCCCACCGTCAGCAAAGAGCTGGCACTGCCTGCTTTTCTTTTTTGGGTGGGCTTTTTTGGGGGGGATGACGGAGGGGAGGTGAACTTGGGTGACTGTCCTTGCTGCGGTGCTGAGAATAACGTGAAACTCAACAGTTGGCTTCTGAGACTGAAGCAATGGGTACCTGTGTGTATCGTCCCCCTTCATGAGGGGCTCAGTGACACCAACCCAGTCCCAGCTGGGTGATGTGCGCTCTCATATGGGGTGTGTGAACAGGAGTTAACATGGTAGGCGTGAAGAGGGGGAACGAATTTGGATCGTGGCACGGGGATATGTGAGAGCAAAAGGCCATTGTATCAGCGGTGCCTTGTCCTTTGTCAGGGCCGGTGTCCGTCCAAGGGATTACCCCATCCCAGCTCTGCCAGCTGCTGCATTGGCGGCTTCTTGTGCCTTTCTCAACTCCTCGTGTTTCCTGTTTTGGCTCAATTTCTTCTATTCTGTTGAAGGCAGTGGACAGCTGATGCTGTGCATGCAGGAAGAGAGCATCTCTTGTGGGCTTGCACATGTTTTCGGCCATGCTCTGCATGCATGCAAGTATAGAGCACACAAGAGTGGGTTGTCTCATCACCCGGGGCTTTAGACCCAGTTTGGGTCTAACTCCCCGTTATTTACAGAAAAATTCAGGTTTATATAAGATAGGGAACCTTTGTTCTTTTCCAAACGTTTACCATTTTCTGAGTCTGAAATGATTCTTGTGAAAGTATAAGTAAACCTATTCATTAGTTTGGGTTAACGACAAATCAAGGCCAGTCCTCTAGGAACTGCAGCATCTGTTACTCTTTGTCTCAAATGATCTTGAGAGAGTGAAGCAGACGCTTCAACATTGCCCATAATAAAAGGTTAGTTAAAATCTTGTCCCTACGCTGTAATCAGACTCAGGTTTAATTTAAAAGCATCGGTGCAGGATTTGCTGGCGCACAGACGAGCTGCAGCGAGGCTGTGGTCGGCAGCATCCAGGGTAGCAGGGGGTAATGGCTCCATCGCTGCGTCTCTCCTGGAGCTGATCGCTGCCCCACACCCCTGCAGGACGTGAACACGGGCCAGGAGCTCTTGTCAGTGAGCTGCTTGGCCAAAAATCCTCGTGTGCCTGTCCTGCAGCCCGTGCTGGCTTTGGCCCAGCTCACAGAGACCTTGCTGGCTGCAGGAGGGGGTGATGCAGTTTTGCCAGAGACAGAGCTCAGGACGGAGCGGTGAGCCCTGGCGCTGCAAACGGGGTCTGCGTTTTCCCCCATTTCTAAGTTTCTAAAACCTGAGGCTGATGTGTGTGCATTTTAGCTGCTTTGTACAAATCCCTTGATGCAATTTCACTAACGCATCCTGGCTGTTTTAGTAAACCAAATTCTGCTCTCACACGTATTTATTTTTAATTTAATACTCATCTTTGGACTAGCAGTAATATTGCATAGCAGCCTTTTGTTGGCTTTAAAGTTCAAGATGTTTTCAGTAAACTCTCAAAGCGCTCCCAAAAGCCCGTCGTTAAAAGTTCAAAGCAGAAAACTAATCATTATAAGGTGTTTGCAATGATTCCTCTTTCTGGCTTTATAAACAGAAGATGTTGTGTAAAACTTCAAATGCATTAAGGAAATGCATGAAGTGCACGGCGCTGCCTTTAGGATTTGGAGTGGGGGGAAGGTTTAGCGTTGTTTTTTTTAAATGTGCTATAAAATGCCTTAATCACAAGCATGTATCACAAAGCCAATATCAAATATGCAGTGCCTGTTGCTAAAATCACTAAATAACTCAGTATTTTTTAAACGCCGGCGTGCGCTACGTCCCCATCCTGGCCCCCCTTTTCCTGCAGCGCTGCGGATGCCCTGTTCCAGTTACAACCCAGCCCGCTTTTATCCCCTGCTTCCTGCTGCACAGAGCAACGCGCCACAGACAGCCGCTGCCTGCTCTTGCTCAGGCTCTCCGCAGCCGATCTGGGAATGATTTGAAACCAAAACCCCCTTTTAGGCCTTTGGAAGCCTCTGTCGTGAAAAATCGTTTCGAGTTTATTAGTAACGGCTGCGGCCACACGGATGTGGAAAAAGCAAGCGGGGGAAAAGCCAGCAAAAGGGGGAGGTGGCGGTGGTGAAGGCACTTTCTAAAGACAGGGGAGGGGTTGCACAGCCCAGAAATAGCCACCACGTCTCTTGTTTTCCCTCTTTCAGGAGGCGGGCGGCCGCTTTCCCGTGACACTTCGTCATTAAAGATAATGAGAAGCGCGGTAGATAACAACAGCGCTTTGCAAAGCTCCACGGATGGCACTTTTGTTCCGGGCAGAGGAGGTTTTATTTGGGAGAAGGCTGTCTCTGTGCGACTGGTGGAGCTTTTATCTCCTTTGCTGCTGTATTTCCTTGCTCACAGGGGCTGTTTGTGCGTGCAGGGCCCTGTGTGAATGACAAATGTGGCTTCTCTGCATCAGCTTTGTTGAAATGGGCCTCCCTGCCCCAAAAAGGTGCCTCTCATAGCAACCCAGCCCCACTCTTTGCTTAACCCATCCCTGGACCGAGCCCTCCGTTCTGCTGCGATTGGCTCCGTGCTCGCTGCAGTCCCTGGATTCAATGGGAGAGGAAAAACCTCCTCCATCCCTAGGTCCTTTCACAGGTGGAGGAGGCTCTCCTGGGACCAGCATTTTTGGGGGACGGTTCCTCCAAAGAGCGTCCCACTGTCAGGTTTGGGGCAAAGCTCGCTCCTGTTTTGCCACTTAAAAACGCAGCTGCTGTTAATAACGTTTGCTTTCTGCAGCGTTTGCAGATGCAGAGGGTGAATGGATGCATCCCCGGGATCCTCTGCATTTTTCTCTTGGCCGCCTCCCTTCTCCCGTCATGCAGCGGCGCACGGGGAAGGGCCGTGCTACAGCGTTGCTCTGCATTTTCTCTCTCAGGTTACATCCTGGCTCAAAAAGCAGGCGGACTTGCCAGTGCTGAGACCCCCCCAGGGCTTGGGGGTTGGTTTTTCTTCATTTTTTCCCCTTTTTTTTCTTTATTTTTGCTGTAGGCGAGGCAGCTGACAGGAAGATGACTGTTAACTTGACAAGATAAATCCCCTCAGTCCACGCAGCCTGTGAGCAGGCTATTAAAATTATAATCTAATCTTTTATGAAGGGCCTCGAACCCGCTCAGGAAAATGGACACAAGGGGCTTTTGAAATGGTTCTGCAGCCTCCTCCCCACGTGATATTGAACGGTTTCTTACCACAGCAGCCAGCCATAAGCGCGCTAATGAAAACTTCATTTCTGGTGTGGATGCCTTACCCCTGGATGCATCTGTCACCTCTCTCCAATTAACTGTGGAATCAAATAAACACCCTTTGCTTCGCAAAATCAGTGTTTTGTAAAAATCGGTGGTGTCCATGGTGCAGGACTGAGACTTGCTTTTTAATTCTGACCCGCACCAGCACAATATGTCGTAGCCAGAACTTGTGGCATCAGCTTCCCTTTATAAATATCCTAAAATTATCTTGCTGTGCACATAGCATCGTTTATTTTGTTCCATCTGGGACGTGGATCTTTCCTAAATGCTGCAGGTATTGAACTGTGCTGTGTATTCATCACTTGCCAGAGTTAATGCCAGCTTCTTAAGCAGGAAGGCACATATTGCGCTGTGTATTTTTGTTCTTCCTATATTAATGGAGAGCAGTGTTTCAGCAATAATGCAAAATAGTTTCTAAGCCAAGGCTTGGTATGTGGGATTCAGTGTAAGCACTTCCTAACCTTCCTATGTGAAAAGACACTTCTATCAGCAGAGAAGCAGCAAAGCTGATAACTTCTGCTCTTGGAGATGTGGTTTATGCCTCCGCTGTGATTTTTTCCATCGCAGAACAAGTCGGGAGCTCATCACCCTCATCCAGGTCTGGTTTTGGCAGCTTTTTTGCGTTCAGGGATGCTTCAAGCGAGGATCTCTGGCCGCTGCATTTGAGGTGCTGTGGTTTATGTTGCCTGTGAGATAAACGTCGTTTTGGAGACCTGGCAGATGGGGTTTGCTGTTGTGCATCCCCCGGCACTCGGGGAGCTGCGGTAATTGGAGCCAGCAGCACCTTGGGTGTTGTGCAGCTGCCTCGCCACCCCGGGGCAGATGGCTGTGTTGATCGGCATTAGCGCAGGGGTCAGCTCCAGTTTAAACTGGGGGAGGTCCAATGGCCATCACTGCAGGAAGATCTCAAAAATGTGGGTTGTGGATGTGTCCGATTTCGCAGGACTGCAGCATCACGGGTGGTGGTTCTGGAAAGCGCCGTTTCCGAGGGTTAATCCCAGCCTTAGACTAAAGTAAAAGCTTATTTTAACTTAGAAGGGACTTCTGCATGTTGCTGTGCTTTAAGGTGAGGTTTGTGCCTTCGTGTGAGGGTGATCTTGTTCCGTTGAGCTTAAAGTGTGTTTCTTACTTGTCAGGTAACTAAAATAAACCCTTCAGGAGCATCTCTCCCAGTAAGCAGCAATAGGATAGGAGAAGTGGCTATCTCTGTTCTCAACAGCCTTGCAAAAAATACTCTGTGATGAAAAAAACCTTGAAACCTTGAAGCTTTAGGGCCGTCCCTCGAGAGCGCGGCTCGGGCAGCGGAGGAGCGAGGACGTTCAGTTGCCTGTTGCAGAGCCAGGGAATGGCAATCCGGTGCCTGGGGGGTAATGAAGCTGTGTGCAGGCTCAGAAGAGCCATTCTGCAGCAGTTTTTATGGAGATAGATAGGCTGTAATTAACAGGCCTTGGAAGCGGCTCACTTGGAATAAAAAAAACTGTCCTGGAAGGTCTGAATTTTAACCATTGACTCCCAGAATAGTGAAAGGGAGGGAAGTATCGCGTTTGATGTCTTTCTGCAGATGAAGATAACTTCGGTCTCCCAGGGAAACCTTATCTGGTGGTGGGAGGAGGGGGTGTCCCAGGCGTTGCTGTGTTAGACATGTGCGGGGCCGCGAGGTTGGCATTGGGAAGCTGGCGAGACTTGAAGCCATTTTGGTGTAGCTGCACATGTGAAGCGTATTTCGGGTTTAGTCCCAGAGCGCTCCTGAAAACAGAGGATATTTTCCACATTATGAAATGTATGAGTTTTGGCAGCACTGAGTAAAACAAAGCAGGGCCCTGCATGTTGTGGACTATGTGGGGCTTGGGGTTTCCCTCCTGCTGCAGAGGGAAGGAAACCAAATGGTCCTTGGGATGCAGGAGGACCCGGCGTGGCCGATGCCTGATGCAGGTGGTGTGCATCATCCCACAGCTCCTGTTCTTGGCCTTCTTCCCTAATAACTGACATCAGGAGTGCAAACGCTGTCCCAAAGGCTTAGCTCTCATTTGTTTTTCGGGACAGCCAGGTAGGGTTTCATCCCCGCGGGCACAAAGCAGCAGCAGATGCAGCCCTGCAGAGACCAGGAGCACCTCTGCTGCCATGGCTGCACATATGGTCAGCAGAAGCATCTGCTCCCTGGCGCTGCGGGGACTCATCTCCTTTATTTTAGTGGTGTGGTGGGGTCTTTATTTCCCTGATAGCTGTTGCATGCTGTGGTGCAATTCATTTTTCAGAGCCCTTCTTGCAAATGGACAGTTGAAGCATGGATCAGAGTGGTTTTCTGGTGTCAGGCCAACGCTGGCATGGCCTTGTGTGAAGCCTGAGGGCTGTTGGTGCCCGTGACCGTCCCTGCATGCAAACCTCTCCTACTCACCAGTTTCACAGCCTTTTCCAGGGCTTGGCTCCATCACGCTCCCTTAATGTAACAAAAGGTGGTGCAAAGGCCATCTCTGGATACCTGCAACCACCTGAGGCTTCCTGGCGTTGTTTGGTCTTGCTGCTGCTCCTTCGGGTTGAGAAAGCTGAAAATTATAAGAACCAGAAAGGATGCTTTTAATTTCTGGCTTGTCCTTGTGTTCTTGTAGAGCAGTGGGTCTGAATATTCTTGCTATAATCTCTAGGAAGACATTAAAGAAACATATTGGGATTTATGCCCTCCTCAGAGTTACAGATAAGATCTAAATGGCCTCCTCACAGCACCGTTTAGCTACTAGAGCCAGGATTTAAGTTGTGTTAATTCCAACTGTTGGGCCAAAAACTCTCCAAGTGCTAGCGTAACGTAAATATTTAATAGCCTATTGCCATTTAAAAGATTAACAGCTCTCCAGCAACTCTTCAGCTGGGCGGAGCTGGGTTGCAGCTCTCTGGTTTCCATCAAGTCCATGAGTTTTAGCGCTGATCTCCCTGGAAAGCTGATCTAAGCCTCTTATGAGCAGGCTGGGCTCTGTGCAAGTTCCCTGTCCTGCAGCCTGGCTTTTGACTACACCTGGGTCAGCCACAAATGTGGGCAATTCAGCTGAATTTACTGGTTTATTAGTGTGCAAACGTGCTGAAAATAGAAGCATTGAGAGAATAGAGGGTTGCCGCAGCAGGACTT
>NW_010194675.1:64296-69297 GCF_000695765.1 Mesitornis unicolor
CCCTCTGATTCTTGACACTCTTGTGATTTCTAGGAAGACGACGAGAAGATAATCCAGGAGATTCAGAAAGAAGCCGAAGAGGAGCAAAGGAAGAAAAATGGAGGTAAGTCACAGCCTTTATCTGTGCTCTGGGATCAGATTCTTGTGGTGCTGCTGAAAGGAGCCAGGCTGCAGAGCTGCTGCTGAGCTCCGTGGTGCCTGGGGCGCGAAGGGGCGAGCAGCGATGGTGTGGAGAGGAGACAGTGCTTGAGCAATGTGCTGGGGCTGGAGGATGCTGACTGCAGGCGTAAGGCCATGGACCCAGCTCGGTGAGTCCGTGTTTGGGGTGACTGGTTCTCTTCTCTCGCCTGTCCGCAGAGAACAGCTTCAAGCGGATCGGCCCTCCGGCAGAAAAACCCATGGAGAAAATCCAGCGGATCGAAGTCATCCCCAGGCCTGTTCCTCAGAACCTCCACCAGCCCCGGATGCCTCCTTACCCCTTCGTGCACCCTCCCTTTCCCCTCCCTCCCGTCCGCCCCATGTACAATAACATCCCCCTCAACATCGGCCCCATCCCTGCCCCCTACGTCCCCCCGTTACCCAACATGAGGGTGAACTACGACTTCCCCCAGATCAACGTGCAGCTGGAGCACAACTTGCCTATGCACTTTGGCCCTCAGCCCCGGCACCGCTTCTGACCCGGTGCAGACAGCGTTGGCAGAGTCACCGCAGGGCAAGGCCACCCCGGTCGTGTCACCCCCTTTCTGCTGCAGCCCCTCTGGGGTGGGCCCTGCTGTGACTCGTGCCTGCCTGCACTGCACCCCTCTAGAGCTCCTCTGAACCATTAAACATTGCAACCTGTGCTGCAGCGGGGCCTGGTGCTGCGTTTCCAGAGGTTTCTCCTTATGTTGAGCATCCAAATATTTTGGTTTGACAAAGCCGGTTCAGGCAGCTGCTGGGAGGGGACGTGAGACTTTGTGGAGCGCAGGGATGCGGCCGTTCCTCGCGGGCTTTCCTAAAATCCCACAGTCAAGGGAGTCTTGGGGAAAGGGAGACAGAATTGGCATCCAAGTGAGACTAGGAACAAGATAACAGGAGGTGGCTGCCCTCACAGCACAAGGCTGGGGCTGCCGCGTCCTCCAGCATCCCTGTAACGTGCTGGCACCTCCCAGCAGAGATAAATGGTTCAAAGCAGAGTTCCTGTTAGAGTTGTTAGCGGTTTTTGCTCTGCAGGTGGAGCGAGGGGGTGCAGCAGCCGTCTCGTTGCTGAGATCTCGGTAGGAAGCCCAGAGCTGTGTTTTTTCTTGGGTTTTTAGCAAGTAGCACAAGACTGGGACACCCTCATTTTTGACTGAGCTGGACCTGCTCCCTTTGAAGGGCTCGGGATTTTTCCCCCCAGAGGTGGGTGCCTCTCAACTTCCAAAACGTGGCCTTTGCTTTGCAGTTATTGTCTGGCATCCCAAATCACCCCCTGCGTGCGTCTGGCAGCTGGAAAAAGCACCCGGAGCCTCAGCTGCACCCTTCATTGCAAAATTTGGGGCCGAAAAATTAGGAACCACCTCTGTGGTTGTGCATGGGGGTGGTGATGAGCTGGGATTGGACCCCCTGCAACTCAGCGGGGAGCTGTAGCCTTGTGCTGCAGGAAGCTGGCTGCTCCTACAGCGCTAAGTAACTTCTAAAAATGTGTGTTTCAGCCTGATCGGCTTGGAAAAGCGTGTTAAAAAGTGAACGTGAGCATTGCTGGGCTTAGGAAGCGGGGATTTGGGAAAAGCCAGACTTCCTTGCAAGAAGCTGGGAGTCGTGGTTGGGCTGCAAGAGGAGCGTTGGCACAAAGCCCTTTCCCCACGGCTGCAGCCTGGTACAGGCCCCTTCCAAAAGAAAAATGGTTGGGCAGGAAAAACCCCTCCTCCCAAAAACGCTGGGCTGAGCTTTCAGCAGCCCCGTTGTGTCCCAGTGCTTTGGTCTGGGTCACGTCCTGCTGGGACCCTGCTGGGTGCGCTTCCCCCCCGGCTCTTCCCCTGGAGTTGGAGCATCGAGGGGTGTTTTGGTGTTACTTGTTGGTTTTCCAGGTAAAACGCGCTGCCGCTGCCTCGCAGCTCCTGCCTGACCCTCGCAGCGCACAGCATCTCCCGGGGCCTGCAGTGAGTGTGGCTGCGGGGCGGGCAGGGGGCTCCCACAGAGACACAGGACAGCGTTTGGGGACTCTTGAACCCAGGAGGCTCTCCCAGAGGGGATCTGTGCCTTTTTAGAGCCGAGTCAGCAATTTCTCCACCCTTGGGCACTGTCTGTGCCCTGCGGCTCCGTTCCAGCTCCTCGTAGCCGTGGTCTCTAGCGCTTGTAACCAGGTGCTCCCTCGCTGCTGTTGCTTTCTTTTGTATTTTGGTTTGGTTTGGTTTTGGGGACTGCAGATGTTTGCAGGGTTCAGCCAGGTTTAAATTGCACCTCACAAGCGATTCCTGTGGTAGGCAGGAGCAGGGTGCCCCGTTGAGTTTGGGAAGGGAGGGCTGTGTTCGCAGCATTGGTGCGTGGTGAGAATGTGGACTCAGGTCAGAAGAAACACGAGCGGCTTCAGGAAAAGAAAGGGAATCCTGGTGTTTTGATAGCGGAGATCTCGTGTGCTCGGGGCCAGCGTGGATGAGCCCCCAGGCTTTTGGGAGCTGCGCCTTTCCCTGGGTGGTAGGGTTGTCCCCCAGCACCCCCTGTCCCATGAGGGGGTCAGGCAGCAGGGGCACAGCTCAGCTGCTGCGTGGTGGCCCAAACCGTGAAGTAGATGCGATGTGGCCTCTTCTGGTGTCCCACAGAGCTGGGAGCACAGCAAAACACGATGGTCCCGTCCCAATTTTTGGTGCATGTGTGGAGACGTGTGGGAGTCAAGAGCTGAGCCTTGGTGTGCAGGGGTGGCGAGGGGAGGTTGGTGTCCGTGGTCCATCCTCGTGGCTGGGATGCGAGCGTCTTCTGCTGGAGCCCGGTAGCTGCAGGGGGAGACAGGGCCACCGTCCCCATCGCCCCTGCAGAGCCACGGGTGTGTTTGTGTCTGAGAGGAGAGGTCGGTGCCTGCTGTGACGGGGAGGTCCCACCATGCCCAGCACTTATTTAAAACCCCAAAACTTACAGTGCAGCCCCAGAGCCATCCAGGACCTGGTCTCCCAAGTCCTGCGCCCCCTTTTCCCTCCCGCCCCGCTGTTCTCAGTGCTGTTCATCCTTTACAGGTTGGCAGGGGGGTTGCTGTGCCCGGGCTGATCCCTCACAGGTACTTCCTATGGTTAATGCAGTGTCCCGTTTTACTTGCCTTAAAGGTGGAGAGAGAAACGTTAGTATTTGCACTTAGCAAAGCATTATGTTAAAAGAAAGAAGCCCTGTAAAGATGTGCATGTTCTGCGACTTTGTATAACGATAGCTGAAAATAAATAGGTGGTTTATTAAAAAAGAAAAAGCGGCAAAAAAAGGCAAAAAAATATTTTTCTTTACCTTCTGGTAGTAAAGCGTTCTAATATTCTGTGTGTACAAAGTTCCTGTATTATATTGTAATTTGAATTTTTGTAAATAAATTTGTGCACTCTGGCTTTTCACCTCTGTGCTTTTGTTCCAGCCCAAACGCCGCCCTCGCATCCCCCCCGTGCCGGGGCCGCCTGGCCAAACCTCAGCCGGCGTGGTTGAAAACTCTTTGAGTTGTGAGGCAAAACCCCCTTGACCCTCCTGGAAAAGCCTCACACGTCCCACGTGCTCCCAAGGAAAAGGCTGAACCCAACAGAAAATGGTTTCCAGTCGCTCCTTTAAATGGAAACCAGGATGTGTGCATGGTGAGGGGAAAGGCTGGGGGAGCCATGCCCCCTTGCAGGGGATGAGGGCGAGTGTGTGGCCGTCGGAGCTGCTGTTTCCTGATTTCCAGCCTTGATTTCACCCTGTTTACAGTAAGGAAGGAAGATCCTTCCTTCACTCGGCCCTCGCTGTGCATTTTAGGGGGAGCTGGGCAGCCCTCCTTTCCCAAACTGGAGATTTCAGAAGCCAAACAGGGGCCGTGGGTGACCCGCAGGGGCCATTGGGGCTGTGGGCGATGAGGGGCAGTGCGGGGCCGGGGGCTGTGCGCGGGTGATGGAGTTGGCTCCAGCCCCGCCGTGAGCACAGGCCGTGCCCCATCTCCAGGGCCAAAACTGAGGTTGGCCCCAGCTTCAAGCCTGGGTGGGTTGGTTGAGGTTTAGGGCTGGTTTTGGCCATTTTGGGGAGCAGAAGTGCTGAGGACACATCCCGGGCATCCCAGCTCCCTGGGCTGGGCTGCAGTGGATGGGCTTCCCACCTTCCCCCCCTTAGCTTTGTTTTAAATCTTCTCCATAATCACCGAGCACAGGAGGGGGGTTATTGCTGACCCCCACCATGGTGTTGCACCCAAACCCAGCACCCCATCGCTTTCCCCTCCCTGTGGGTGCCTCCCTTGGGGCCGTGCTCCCCCATCCTCAAAGATGCCCATGGGCTCGGTGGCTTGGGGCTGCTCTGAGCATCCTGAGAGGCAACCCAGCCTCCAGCCAGCTTTGGCTTTAGGGCCATTGGGTGGAGATGACCCCGTTGGCCACCATCCCCTTCCCACCACATCAAATTTGTCCCCCAAAAGGCTCCACCACCCCAAGTTGCCCCATGCTCACACCTCCCATCCCTCACAGACTCAACCACCACCGCTCGTATCCGAATGCAGGTTTTATTTTTTATTCATCTTTCTCCATTTGAAGCTATTTTTTTTTTAAGTTATACAAATGGCACTTACAAAAAAAAATAATAATAAAAAAAAAAAGAACAAACCCAAAAAAAAAAACCCAAAACCCGAACAAACCCAAAACTTAAATTTTCGGAGTGAGATGTTTTCAGAGTCACGACACCCGATAAGAGGAGACAGGAGAGGTGTTGACCTAACGTCACACGGAAGAAGCCGGAGCGGGAAGTTACGTGGGTCGAACTGCGACGGGGGGACGGGCAGGAGGCGACGCGGATGATTTTGGGGGGGGTGTGAAGGCCAGCGCGAAGTGTGTGCCA
>NW_010194675.1:69398-69891 GCF_000695765.1 Mesitornis unicolor
CAGCGGGGTCCCCTGCGCCGAGGGACCCCGGCCTTGTCCCCAGAGCAGGGGACGGGGCGCTCGCTCTCCCAGCTGAGAGTTTAGCACCAAGCTCCCATGGAGGCGCACCCCTCCACGGGGCTTTAAGGCTGACGAGCCCCTACCTTGCCCGCTGGCAATAGGGACCGGCCCTGTTTTGGCACGGCAGCGATGCCGCGAGCACCCTTGGCGTGGGGTGGGATGGGGGGGACCGGCGCTCCCTCCCCGGCGGGGGAAAAGGCTCCTCGGTGTTTTGGCAGGGAGCAGACAGCGACCCCGGGAAGGCCCCAAAGGATAAAGTGCCTTTCAACACCCTAACGAACACGTCAGCATCACCCGTTACGAACAGCGTTACGCTCTGATGCAGACCTAGTACAGACAACAGCTGGTAACACAGTGCCGTGGAGAGCATATATAAATAGAGACTAACAAAAATACTGTTTTGGTCTTTTTTTTCCTTTTTTTTTTTCCTTTT
>NW_010194675.1:69922-72958 GCF_000695765.1 Mesitornis unicolor
GTAGGGTTGCGATGGGATGAGAGCCAAGCCCAGGCAGGACCAGGAGCTGCCCTCCTCGGGGATGGGGGGGGAGCCCACCAAGACGGGCGCTTCCTAATTCAGCATTAGGAGTTCAGTGACGGGCATCACTGTTCCAGTATTTTATGAGAATTAAAAACAAGCAACCAAACCCCCAAAGGTACTGAGCAAATATCACTGTGCAAAGTTTGCTAAGGAGCTTTTCTATTCTGTAAACCAAAAATCTGCAGTTTATGCTTCCAGCCAGTGCCCAGGGGGGGTTGCATTGGGCTGGGGGGGCTCCCAAAGGGACCACAGCCCTGGATGAACCCCCCCAACCCAGCATGGGCTTGCTCTGTGTCCCCCCGGCTCTGTCCCCTCCCAGGCACAGCAGCGGGGCCAGACCCACCATGGGGGTCTACGATGCCCCTCAGAGCCCCACACACCAGGAGGGGCAGAGGGACACGAGCGTGGGGCTCCATGAGATGAAAGGCTGCGGCTTTCCAGACGGGATCACCCTAAAAACTCATTTCCAGGTATGCAGCAGGGATGGGGTTGGTTTGGTGGCCTTTCCATGGGGACATGTGCCAGCACACGCCAGCCCCGTCCCCGGGGATGATGTGATATGTAAGGTCACCTCTGGTGCCTCAGCTGGGGATGAGTCCTGCCCCGAAAACCAGGGGTGGAGAGAAGAGGCTGGGGGAGCCGGGTTACCCCAGCGCCGTCGCCCTGCCCTGGCCAGGGGCGGGATGGGACGGGTGCTCTGGGGACACTGGCAGCACAGACCGAGGTGGCACCAGCGCTGATATGGCAAAGGCGAGCACAGAGGTGACCTTATTCCCTTTTTCAATCGAGGAGAGGAAAATAAACTACCTACGGTGATGCTCAGGAGCATCTAAGCCCAGCAAACCCAGGGGGACGGGGCAGGGAATAGGGACAGACCCCTCTACAAAGCTCTAGGCCCCATCGCTTTTCCAGTTTTACAGGGATTTATGGAGACGCCCCCCTCAGAACGCACCAAATCTACAGCGGGAGGGAAGGGCAAGCCGGTCTGAAGATCCTGTTACAGAGAGGAGAAACAAAACCCAAAGGAAGAAAGGACGAAGGAGGGGAAAGAAAAGTTGGCAACGGGAGGGACGCTAAAGTGCATTAATATTCCCAGAGGGTGGAGGCATCGATGGCGTCGGCGGAGGCCTTGAGGACCCCGGCGTGGTCGCCCTTCAGGTATTTGCCGTTGATTTTGATGGCCACTTTGTTATAGTCGCAGAACTCAAAAAAGAAGTCCACGGGGCTGTCGCTGCTGCTGGTGACGGACGACTCGCTCCCCACCATCCAGTACTTCCCGGTGGCATCTGCGGGCAGAGGGGACGAGGTGGCCCTGTGAGCCACCGTGGGGACCCCAGTGGCCATGTACCTCCCCATCCCCAGACCGCGGCCACCCCCAAGGACTCACCCTTGATGTTGTAGGCGCCGTCGTTGAACTCCAGCTGGAAGACGTCGTAGGACGAGCGGTTGGAGTCCAGGGTCCCGGTCACCTTCCGGCAGCCGATGAAGCCGTGCTCACCGCGCAGGACGATGATGGGCCTGTTGATCAGCTTCATCACGAAATGCTCCGTCTCGCCTGCGCCGGGGGGGACAGGGGACGTCAGAGCGGTCCCGGGAGGGGGGTGCAAAGCCCCCCCACCTGTTTCTCAGCCCCCTCCATCTCACAGCACCATCATTGAGAAACCTCATTGCCCGCATCCCTGAGCATCACTTAGAGGAGAGCGATTTGGAGCAGGGGGACTTGGTCCATCCCCTGCCGCTCCTGCGCAGGGCAGGGGTCCCTTACCCGCGGTCTCCATGGAGGCCGCCAGCTGCCCGTTCTTCTTCGCCGTCACGTACTTGCCGTTGGCCGCTTTCAGGGTGATGCGCTTGTCGCACCACTCGATGTCGAAATAGCAGCTGGCGTTCCTGCGGGGACAGCGAGGGGTCAGCGGGATGTGGCTGATGGGGACCCTGCTGGTGCGGGAGGGGGCCAATTCCATCTGTTTTTGCTGGATGAGCCACACCATGGTGGCCACCCCAATGGGAAGCCCTGGCCCTGCAGGCAGGAGGCAGCGGGAGGCAGGCAAGCAGCCAAATGCACTTTTGGGGTTTCCGCCTGGCTTTCGGCTAGCATGGGGTTCAAGTGCAGGGTAAAGCATTTCAGCTGGGAAGGATTACATGGCCCGAGGGACTTCCTGAGCATCGTGGGTGGCAAGTCCCGACCCAGCCCCGGCTCTCCGGGGAATTCACTGCCTCTGCTGGGAAGCGTCTGGGGCCAGCGCCGAGGCTGGAAAATTCCCCCTGGATTCCCTTGGGAGACGCAGAGGGGTCCCCAAAGCCCAAGTGTACCCTCGGAGCCATCAGAGAGGACTCACTTTGTGGAGGCGGTGGACTGGATGCCCCCGTTGGAGGTGAGGGTCCAGTACTTCCCGGTGTAGGTCCTGAAGGCGCATTTCTTGGTGTCCTTGTTGATCTCCAGCTGGTAGGTCTCCTGGTCACCCTCCTCGTCCTGGTTGGCCGAGAGGTCCATCCCTGCGGGCAGAGGCAGATGGAGGTGGGGGGGCACCATTGGGGGACCCCAACCCACATCCAGCAGGTCCGGGTGTGGGGGCAGCCCAGGAAAACCCAACTGAGAGGGGGCTCCTGCTGCCCTGGGTGAGCTTTGCTGACTCCAAAACCCCTCACATGCATCTCCCCAATGGCTTTTTTGGGTTCAAACCCAGGTTTTCATTTGGTTACTGGAGTGTTAAGGCCATGACCTAGGGCTGGCCTGCACCGAGGCAGCCGGGAGCTCAGCACACCCCAGCTCCATCACAACTGAGCACAAGCAGAGGCCAGCAGAGCTATTTCAGACAGAAAAGGGCTGCGGTTCTTCCCTGGGAGGTGACAGCCAGGTTATCCAATCCATTAGCAGAGGCCATGAATCCCCAGCTCGTGGCATGTTTAAGGACCGTGGCACCGTTTCTCATCCGTAAATCATCACAGCCCGTTGGGACAGCGAGGTTTGCAGGG
>NW_010194675.1:73022-74007 GCF_000695765.1 Mesitornis unicolor
CGGCCCCGCCCGGGGGCCCATCGCCGGCCCAGAAGCCACGTACACAGCCACCCCCAGGCACCGAGCCCAGGCGAAGCTGCTTAGTCAGGGCCAGCGGAGCCAGGCCTCTACAAAGCTCTCCAGCGTGGTGGATTTCTGCCCAAAAACACTTCTGGGATGGGAGACACAAGCCGTAGCCTGCAGCCAAAGCAAAGCAGCCAAGCTGCTGCGCTGGGTTTTGGGGAGGGAGCTGGGGTAGGTGCTCAGCACTGCTCCTCCTTGCCTGCAAAGAGCCAGGATGGACCCAGCACCGCCAGCGGGGCATGGTCCATACCCAGGGACAGCAGCCCTTGCACTTCCACCAGTGGTTAGGTCCCCATCACCTCGTCTGCATCTCCAAACTGGGATCCACAGCATCTCCAAACTGGCATGCACAGCCATGGCTCTGGGGAGCAGCCTCTGCTCTGCCTACCCATCCCTCTCACCTTTCCCAAAGGGATCAGACTTTGGAGATGCTGCTTATC
Source organism: Mesitornis unicolor (assembly GCF_000695765.1). Lineage (NCBI taxonomy): Eukaryota > Metazoa > Chordata > Aves > Mesitornithiformes > Mesitornithidae > Mesitornis > Mesitornis unicolor. Next base: position 73,526 of record NW_010194675.1, read on the forward strand.
TCATATCCTAAGCCCACATTGTCCCATGGCTGCCACACCACAGCCTGTTCAGAGCACCCCCCACCAGGCATCCTCCAGCCCCTTCCGCAGCTCCCAATGGACACACAGACACCCCCTGCTTTGCTCCCTGGGGGATCTGGGCAGGCAGAGGGGTGCTGCACGGCCACCAACCCCAGCCCCATGGCCAAATCCTCGGCTCCTGTGGTTGCCCGGCTCTCGCTCCCTCCCAGAGCTGCTGGAAACATTTGGTTTGGATTTTGCACCCCCACCAGGAAATGAGAGAGGGGGAAGAAGGGGTCCACGGGGGCTCACGAGAGGGGCTGGGCTGCGGGGGAGAATGCAGGGGGTGCACCCCACCACCCAAGGCTGCCAGCACCCCCAAACTGCTGCTGTGGGGATGCAGGCAGCGGCGTTTCCTCCTCACCGTGATTTTAGGAGCTCCCTGACCTGCAGGCAATGGGGAGAGCCTGGGGGGGGCTTTG
>NW_010194675.1:74028-75222 GCF_000695765.1 Mesitornis unicolor
CTTTGTGCCACAGATGGGGCAGGAGACCCCCAACAACGTCCCCTCTCCCCTCCAAGAGCTCATGGCAATCCCTCCAGTCCCCCCCAGCCCTGGATCGTGCAGGGTTTTGCCTCTCCCCAGCAGCAGCAGGGGGGGCCCCCCCCGCCCCCCCCAAGTCAGCAGAAAGGAATGCAATTACAGCTGGGCAGGAGGCTTCAAAGGGCTGCAAGGAGCTGGAGAGGGAGGTTTTGGGGGGGTGAGAGGCAGCAGGGCCTCGGTGGCTCCCACAGAGATGTCCCCATGTCCCGGCCACCCCCTGCCACCGCGCTGGCTTTGTGCACCCAGGGCTGTGACAGGGAGCTTCCGCAGCGCCCGGCCCAGCCGCAATCACGCTTTAATTACCGCTCCCGGTAAATTCAGTCTGGAGCCTGCACGACCTTGATGAAGCTGCTAATTACAGCTGCAGGCGGCAGCGGGGGGTGGTGGCATTTTGGCAGGGGTGGGGGAGTGCGGAGGCGGGCCTGTGCCCCAAAAATTCCCCGCGTGTGATGGCCTCCGGCTCCATCTGCCATGTGGGTTTGCTCTTTGGGACGATGCAGAGGGGGCAGCTGGGGGCTGCGTGTTCCCCCCAGGGCTTCCTAACACCAAGCCCCACTCAAACAACGTCCCTGGGCTCAAGGTCCCCAGAGATGAGGGGCAGAGAAGGGTAATGGGGCTTCCCATATCCTCGGCTGTGGCAGGGGGGTGCGGCCGTCAAAAAAAAAAAAGGCCAAGAGCCACCCTTCCCAAAAACCCACCTGGACAAACCCTCTGTGGGAGTGCCCTACAAAGGCCCCAAGCCCTCGTGGGCAGCAGGGCAGGATTTCAGGTCCCCATGCCCAGCAGCCGGGGTGCCCACACAGGCAGGGTCCGGTCTGGCACCCTGAACGTGCCCCAAATCTCATCCTGCCCTCCCCCCTGCCCTTCAGAGGGGCTTACGCTGCACCCACACAGGAACCCAAGATGTTTTTGTCTAAAAGAACCACCCAGGGACCCCACAGCTCCTCCACTGCGGATGCAGCTCTACAAGGGGTCACAGGTGAGGGAGAAGCAGGGATTTCCTGAAAAACCCACCCCCCCTTCCCTATGGATTTCCTGTGGCTTTGTGGTGTCCCCCAAGTGCCAACACCCCATTTGGCATCTCCAGATGAAAACCTCCATCCAAGCCCGCGTGCC
>NW_010194676.1:0-6050 GCF_000695765.1 Mesitornis unicolor
ACACTCTCTCCCAACTCAGTGTCATCTGCAACACTAAAACATCTTAGAGTTAAAAACTCATCGAACTCAGCCATTCTCTGTATGCAAAGGGTTTATAAATGGAGAGTGATTTCTCCAATGTTAAATCCCCCCGCCTTCTTTATCATACAGACGCAAACTGATTTTCACAGACACTACTCAGCACATTGTGGGTTGCTCAGGATCCATTTGACCACCTTGTGATGGGCCAATCTGCAGTCTGCAGTGTGGGTGACCGGTCCCTCAGTCCCCTGGGATTTATTCTGCCCAAATACTGAAAAGCCCAAACCTTTGGCACACTCATTATTAGGAGAACGACAAATGGTGAGTAACAAACTGTCCACCTTCACTAACGAATTTTCAGAGGAGTCATCCATGTCAAAATTTCCAGTGGTCTACAACGTGTGTGTGAGGCACGATCACGAGTTGGTTCCTGGCTGGTGAAGTGATGTGATGAGGGGATAGCAACGCCGTGAATTCACCACGTGAGTGGGAAAAAATGTTTGCACATTCCTTTTGATATTATTTGTATCTGTCTGTAATAGGCTTTTCTCCGAGAAGGTGTCCAAGAGCTTGGCTGAAGGAAATTTCTTTTATATTAAATTAAAAAAAAAAAAGTTGTTAAAATGACTTTCTGAACTTGCATGCTTTGTTTTATTTCAGCCTCTGGGGTTTTCAAACAGGTGAGTTACCATCTACCAAAATCATAAAGAAATAAAAATGATACAGAAAAAGAGCTATGAAATATGTTCCGAAAGAAGGGACAAACCGAGAAAGAATTGCACACGTCTGTAAATTATCATTTTAATTTGGGACCTATGACAGCCCCGCCAATGCCCCTTTAGGTCTCTCTCTATTGTCTCTATTTATATCATGCCATTTTTATTTACTGTTCAGCCAGCAAATAGAGCCTGTCCCCAGCACTCAGTGCTGCAGGACTGCTGTGAGTCTCCTTGGAGCGGCGTTCAGCCACGGCTGAACCGGTCCTGCGCTGAGATGTTCCCTGTTCTCCCCCGAAGACCCAGAAAGAAGAAACTCATTGCTTATGCTGCAATTTTGATAACCTAACTGGCAGAACAGTTATTCAAATTTTAAGCTTCTAAAAGCAGCAAGATCAACCTGGCCATCCACATAAATAATTTTGACATGATAAGTATGCGAGTGCGATGATAACTGATAAGTGAAGCAATTACCTTGCTTTTTTGGATTATATTAAATGAAGATTCTGATAGAGTAATGAAAAGAGACAAAGCAGACAAAAAGGCGGCTGTAGAGCTTTTGGGCACCGTGTTATCTCTATTATACCATATTGAAATAGAGAAGCTATCACCAATCATGCTTCCTATGTAACTTCTGGCTTCTAACGGTGAACAATGAATAAATTGTCACAAGACAGTAACTGATAAATTGGGATTGGCAGTGCTTTTTAAAAGTGTAAATAAACTTATCAGCCTCCTCACCCTCGCTGAGAGGCAGTGCAGTTTGCAGAGGGTTTTTTATTTCGGCCTGCAAGGCCTCCTTTCATTCACCCACCTCGGTTGTCCTTTGTTTGGCCATCAGTTTTAAGTAGCCACTTAAACGTAAGGGTTTACTCCAGCACCAGCATCCTTTTTGTGGTGCACTACAGAGCCCTTTGCTTTTGTCTCTCTGTGTTTTTCGCTTTGGCTGTTATCCTCCTCGCCTAATTCCTGCCATTCCAATTAGAAGCTGCTCTAATTATATGTTTTTAGGCTGGCTTTCATTGCGTGCAGAGGCACACAAAGATATAAATAGCACCTCCAAGCAAAGGTGCCCAGTTCTTAATTTCTAAGAACAACTTTCCAGACGCCGAGTCCCTCACAGATTAATTAGAGTTCTCCAGGACTGCGCTATTTCTCTCCAAAGACCAACCCCAATTCTTTCCTTGAAGAGATTTTGCTACCGGTGTTGGCAGGATCTGGCCCAGCATTCTTTTTGGCGAGGGATCATGTGCTGAAACCGATATTTGTACATTGCATCCTTTCAAGACAAGGCACAAATGGAGGGGGAATGTCATTCCCTTGTTAAAATTAATTAAGTAACCTAACACCGTACATCTGGGGAGAGGACAGAAGGGGAAAGGAAGTTCTCCTTGTTCTCTGTTTGCCATTTAAGCCCTGCTGCATGCTGCAATAGCATCACAGAGCTGTTACTAAGGCTCCTATGCTCTGCGGCCAGCTGGGCCTGAAGGCAGTGGCCCAGCAGCTCCTGCTCTGGGGGGCTCATTGCTCTGGGACAACTGCACTGTACCCCTGGTTAGAAACTTGTCACGCTTCCCGTTTTCTAACTTACCATACCTACACTGCACAAGCTGGGGAGTTTGGAGATCTTGCTGGGTTTGTAGAAACCCAGCACACCATGGGAAACAGTTGAGATGGAGATGGAGGTCCCAATTTTGGGACGGAGAGTGGACACAACTTCCTTCCCCGAAGACAACACCAATGGAGGGGATCTGTAAAGCAGCAAACTCTGACAGCAAGCATCTGCCACCCTGAGCTTCCCACCCTGAAAATCTCTGATAATGAAGGCTAAGCATACTGACAAGCTATAGTCCCCACTGAGTGGCTCTGCACTGCTGTTATTAGGCTTCAGGAATAATGCTCCACAAGGGTGCATTGTTCTTGCACGCCATTCACTTATTCAGAAAGAGTTTTCAGTTTGGAAGTCTGTCTGTGAAAATCAGGCAGATCACAAACCAAATTCATGAAAATGAAAGCGTATTTTTGCTGCGATTTTACAGGAAGTAGTGGAGTCCATGGTAAATTCAATGGCTGCAGAACTGCCTTAAAAACCCCTCGAACTTTGACTACTGCCTATTGTTCCACAGGATCAATTGCTCAGATCCATCTCCCACTGAAGTCAACGTCGAACCTCACACTGAATTCAATGCTCCTGCTACTTATTTCAAAAGAAAGCAGTTTAATTAACTCAGAACTAGCCAGGCGCACATACATCTTGCCTATGTAAACACATTTTTGTTCCTGTTGTCCCCACTAACTGTTTCCACCCATAACGTTTCTTTACCTATATGCTCAGCCTGCATTAAATTAGCAAAAACTTTCATTGCAATGACAGTGAGCTTTCCTCAAAGTTCAAGTTTGGGAAAGTACGAAAATGTATCACCAGCCCTTTGGCTGCTGAAAGAGGATGCGGCTCTGCTGGGGAGAGACCATCAGTGCAAGCTGAGGTAGACCTGTCCTCCCCCAAGGTCCTGGCTGATTTAAGCCTCTGATCAGGTCACACTTGGGATCGTGGCCTCTGTGCTTTGAGGAAGTGGAATGCATTGAGTGTGGAATACATCTAGCAAGTGGACAAGAGAAATAAGTAAAGGAATATCTCGCTTTCTTTTCAATAACAACTGTAGTGAGCCTATCAGCTACTGTACCGTATCATATACCTGAGCCAGGATGCTCTGCTCAGAACCCTCCTGAGGTTCACCATGCCCTATTTTGGCTGCTATCTGTGCTACCCTCACGCACCCAGCGCTGCACACGATGTGGATCAGCCACCCTGAGCCGAGCGGAGCGAGTAACGGCGAGGGTCAACACCCTTCCCCAGCTGTCCAGAGCAATTTACAGGCTGTTTCCCCGCAGTCGCCTGGAATGCCAATGACACACAACCATTAGCAGACCCGGGAATGTCAGCAAACGTAAAAATGACACATTTCAAATTCAATTTACTGGAACCGATTTTTAATCAGGTAAAGAGTCTGTATGGGTTGCATCAGTAGAATTGGACTTGGGGCAGGATCCATTTCAAAAACACTCATCTGACTTAGAAATTTAAAGTCCCAGATGTAAGAGTATTAGGAGCATAAATATCTTTGGTTTTCAATGGAATGCAGACCCCAGAGCCACTGAGGTGCTTTCAGAAGTCTGTATTTTGCCCTTGAGAAATTGCATTTCCCCAATCTATTTTCTGCTGAGACTTGGAGCAGACAGAATTACTAGGCTATGAGAGTTGATTCTCATACAAAAGACTGCATGATTTGCTAGATCCTGTGCTTTATGATCATTGATAAAATCAAGGAGAAAGACTAACTGCCCCTTCTTGTCGGGAATGCAGAGGACGGGCTGATAGAAGAGGGTGGAGGCAAAGCAATAGATTAGATCAACTTCTTGTCACCCAACACAATCACAACATTTTCCTTTCATCTCTACTTTTAGCCTTTTTGGCCCACAGAAGATAAGGAAGTTAACCAATTGCCTGGATTTAGAGCTGCATTTCTGAATGGTGGTACTGACGCTGGAAAAACTTATTTGTGTACATGGATTCTTCCTGGGACACTTTCCTGGTGTTGGAAACTTCTATGCTAAGTATACATTGCAGAAGGACAAGGAGAAAAACACATATACACGTTCTTCTGTAGGTATCCCCAAATAATACTGGACTCTCACGACCACATATACAAGTGTGGTTGATACCCTATCACCTCATGCTGATCCGAATCTCATTTTTAGTCACTCATTCATACAGAGACTTTTTTCCTTCTGTGTTACACAGGCCTGAGCCGCCCAGGTTTGCTACAACTTCTCATAGAACCTCTCTGAGAGAGCTGTGAGGATGTTCATGCTTCTTAGCATCCTTTTTCCTCACCAAAGCTGTCCCAGAGCTAAATGCAGCTAAGACCTCAGAGCTATGTGAAGATGCACATGCGAAGATGGGATGCCGAGGCAGTGTTTTCCCATTGCTTTGCATGGCTTAGAAAGCTGATACGTGACTTTTGGTCTGCTCCTGTGGCAATAATCAGTAATGTACAGTGAGACTTTTGGTATTGATCTGCTCCTAACCAGAAATCAAACTAAGTCTTATCTTATGACAAAGTGTAATTCACTATTTTGTTAATTACTGTAATTATCCTCCCCACATTTATTTTGACAGCAGTGTCAGCAGCAGAAAACTACTTCCTTAAATTGCCATTGCCTATTATGAATTACAAATTCATACCATTTTGACGAATGATTTTATCCTCCTTTTAGCAGCATGTTTTGCAACAGACAGCTTTTCAGGAAATAAAAAAAGGCCATCTACTTGAAAACCAAGCTAGAAAGGTCCCACGCAGAAGATGAGAACAAGCATCACATTTGGCCAAATACAAAATCCTCTTTATTTCCTCTCCTGTGTAAGGTTCTTGGACATCTAGAGGACATTAGGAGATGTGGGGAAAAAAGAAAATAGAAAAGGGAAGAAGAAGAAGGAAAGAAGAAGAGGAGGAGAAACCAGACTGGTTCATAGCCGTCACTAAGCCAGAGGTGGCCAATGGGGAACAAAAGGACTAAATGTGACCCATGAAACTCCACGATGTGTTTTGCCCATTGAAAATGATCCCCTTCCTTTCTCCTGTGTGATGAGGAAAGGGAGAATACACAGAAAGTGCGTGACACACTGGTGGTGCTCTGGGGCTCAGGACCTTATCCCAAATAGGTGACTTAGAAATAAGATGGGGTTGTGGCCAGAAATCTTGGAAAATGCAGGAATTCAAGTGGGAGCTCCTCATATGTTTTTAAAGCTGGAATCAGACCATCTGCTCTGCGCTCCATTTAGCAACTCCTATTCTTAACTAAAAGACCTTTTTGAGCCAGCTGCTTCAGCGCTGCAATTCCCCCTTTCTGCTCAGCATAACTCAAACTCTGGGGAGGACCAACAGAGCTTTTAATGCAGTGCGTTGTCCAAGAAAAAACAAGCTTCTCATGCTGGGACAAGGTTTACTGAACAGCAGACCAGACGTGGCACTAATAGGAAAATGCTCACATTCAGATGGGTGCGCATTTTCCATGGGTTGTCTCTCCTACCAAGCAAGGGAGGCAGCAGGGAACAAAGGGGCTGGACCACGTGTAACCCTCGCACATTCACCGGCCACCTCTGAGATTTGCACTTCTTTGTTTCCTGTCTGTACCTAAAGTTCTGGGCTGCTGCTGCCTCCCTGGAGGTGCCAGGACCATACTTGGAAATGACAGAAGAGTGGAGCAGAGCTGGGCCACCCAAAGGCTGAATCCATGGGCTGAGGCCAATGG
>NW_010194677.1:0-10864 GCF_000695765.1 Mesitornis unicolor
AGGCGCTGGGGGAGGGCTGGGGAGAAGCCCCTGGTAGCCGGAGAGGGGACGCGGAGGTGTCCGGTGTCCCCAGCCCGGCTGCAAAGAAAAGGGGAAGCAGGGGAGCTCACGGTGGGGTCTGCAAGGGTGTGTGGGGCTGGGGTCCCGCTGAGCTTTGGCTGGGTTAGAGAGGAAATAACCCAAAATCTCTGCGCTCTTGCATCCCGGGGCTGTTCCAGAGCTGTCAAGGGCTGCTTTGCCTTCGTGTCAGGACACGGTGACAGGCGAAGCTGTCCTCGTAGTTTCATACTCTCCAGGAGAAATCGCAGTCTCTTCTGGAGCAAGGGAAGCTCCCAGCGTACCAGGGACTGAGCTGGTGGGGAGGGGATGCTCGGGCTGGGCCGGATGGAGAGGAGATGCTCGGGCTGGGCTGAATGGCGGCTGCCCTCGGTGATTTTTTAAAAGCAACAGAACAAAAACCCAATAGAATATCATGTTAGTACGAGGTTAGCCTGAAATAATGGAAAATAAGAAGGAAAGCTGTAAACATTATTCAAAATGCCAGTTTGAAATTCTCAGACAGATCATCCAAAACAAACAGTAGCGGAGTGGAACTGTTTTCTTTGCAGGGAGTTTCCACTGAAATAAATAGCAAGCTCTGTTTAAAAAAAAAATAAAATCTGTAACTAGTTGTGAGACTTATAGTGCTTGCTGGGGGCTGGAGGGTGCCCACAACCAGAGAGATCCTCATGATCCAGTGATGTTACTGCAGCTTTTGCTGCCAGTTCTTTAGAGAAACTGGCAGTTTTCACCTAAGACAGGGATGTCTTTTCCCTTTGCTTTCCCATCTTCTTCTGCATTTAGACCGTCCCTTAACATTCTTATTCCTAACCAGACCTCTGCCTGCTGATGCCTTTGTGTAACCCAAAGTGTTGCCCCGTGCTACGTTACCTGTGTGTCACCAGTTGGTGGCTTGCACATCCAGAGCAGTGGAGCTGTGAACACCAGCATCTGTAGGAGCATGGAGCTCCTGTGTGGGTTGTGTTCCTGAGGGATGCACAGAGCACCTGGCAGCGCAGCTCAACCTGGCCAGGGATTTCCTCAAGGACCTGTCTGTCAGTTTGCCCAGCATGACTTTAAGCTCATTAAGCCACTGATAATTAGTGGGAAACAATTAAAGAGCAGTGTTCCTGGTCACAGGAACTTGCTGAAACCTGGCACAGCCTCATGCCCAGCTGCAGGGAAGTCCCTGGGTGCGTTTCCTGGGCCTCTGACCTGGTGCTCTCCAGGGCACACCTAAAGAGAAGTAAGCCATTTAGTTTGTGAGCCAGAGAGAAGGTGGTCAGGAGGCCGTTTTGGTATGCACAGACCTCTTAAAACTTCCCCGCAGGGTTTGCAGCTAAACTTTTTTCTCAAAGATATCACTGTACAGGCAGTTAGCTTCATTGAGAAGCTTATTTGTTTAACGCCCTCTAGTGATGTTTTAAAAATTAACATACATTCCTTGCAAGAGGAAAACAAAAGTTTATTGGTTTAAAGAGATTTAAATTTTCTGAGAGTCAGCTGCTTCAGAGAATCCCTATCAAACACAATACTATGCTTTGGATGAGTGCATAACCTAATTTTGGGTAGGCATCTCTAGCCATGGAGACATAATGAGATGGTCTCTGCATCCCCTGCACTCTCAGTGGAGCTCAGCGAAGGTCTTTCCATCAACAGCACTGGGCACAGCTCCTTTCTCCTGACCTGTCTTTAAGTGCTGCTGTACTTGAGGCTTTGGCTGAACCCACATACACATCACTTAATGTGGCTCTGGTCTAGTTGAGCTTGGCATTTGCAGAAGGGACCATTTGTGCTTCTTGGTGCTTCACATTTGTCCATTATAATTCAGATAGGCTGGCCCCAGCAATGGGAATTGTGGGAGCCTGTCTGTATCTGTGTGGTCAGACTGGTTTTACTTCACATAGGTATGGGAGATGTTGAGGGAAGTACCATTGATATGGTTTCTCTTAATTAGCCAGAAGATGTAGTGGATGTTTGTTCTTCGTGACTAGTCATAAAGGATCCCAGATCCCTTCCTGCTTGTACTCACTCCTCTGCCCTCACCAGTGCCACCATCACACCAAGCAGCACCCCAGCAGATGCAAATACACACATCTCTGAAAACACCTACAGCAGCACTCAGCCACTCATGCTGTTACTCCTGCAGAGCCCAGCAGCTCATCGCCCATTTGGCAGTGCCCTCAGGACACAACCCATGTCCTCTGGCTGGAAGTGCAGTGCAGAGGTCACCTAGAGATGGTACTGAAGCGTGGTGCACACCTGAGCTGCATGGCTGGTTCATCAGCTAAGACAGGAGATTTGCCTCGCCAGCTCCCCACCTCTCTCTCTCTGCTTCTGATGGGGTACCTGGCATCTCGTCGCGATATCCTCTCTGACTTGGCTGTGAAGGTGTCATTGATACGAGTACTTGTGCCCAGTAGAGCAAATAGCAAGTCTGCTTAACAGCACCTTCCCCATTTCAGCCAGAAGTTGGGACTGTGGCAGTCACCGTGATTTAAAAAGGAACAACAAAAGACAATAAACCCCACTTCTGTTCATCTTCCACTTCTCAGCATTTTCTCCTGAGGCATCTTAGAGCTACAGGAAAAAGGGTTGACACAGGGATGGGTGCGCAGGGGATCAACCCCTCATTTCTTGTCTCCACAGTGCTGCTCTCCTCACACTCCCCTGAGAGCAAATGGCAGGACAGATAAGGACATGAAAGTTTCCAAAACCTGGCACCCATAGTTAGCCCCTCTGAAAACAGGTAGGGTGGAGTCCAGCTCGTAGCGTGTGTGAGAGAGACTGAAGCAAAACAGGATGTTTTTGTGATTTAAAACTTATTTTTCATAATTCCTAATGAAAGGCTTGTTTTGGTTTGGTTTTGAAGTTGCCTGGCACATTTATTGGGAAATCTATCAGCTAGAGAGCTTTGTGCACATATATATATGTATGTAAGTATGTATGTAATATGTGTGTGTGTCTGTTCATGTGTATGTGCCAATGTGCTTGCACAGGGAGAGCAGATGAAGAGGCCACTATTCAGCTTCAGTCATTATGCTCTCTAGCCTTTGATTCACTGGAGATGCTGTACCCACTTTTATTAAGTCCCAACCTCTGCAAAACACTGGTATTTTGTCATTGACTTCAGTGGAACAAGACATCTTCTGCCTTCATTGTTTCTTCCCCGTGGCTCATCGATGAGTTTCTGCAGTAGCTTACAGCCATTGCTCCTATGGAATAAATATAACAGGCTCGTGTAAGGAACTTAATGTGAATAGCTGGATTCCACTGCTTATCTTTTTCCACCTCTCGTGCCACCAAAGAACTGTCACACATTCTTTAAGGCTGCACAATTTGACTTGTGTTAGTTCATAGCAAGAGCTTTTATGCATATTTCTTCATTGGCCTCGCTTGGCAAGCTGTCTTCTGGCCTCCAGGTTATTTGATCTCCAAGCTCTTCTTCCTCCATGGTTACCTTCTCTCCTTCCTTTTCTCTCTCCACTGCCATCTCTTCAAGCTGTGTTTTTGGGCCCCTCCACACCTCCTTTTTCACATGGGCTTTGCTCACACACTGCTGCTCCTGCCCGCCTTTCTGTTCTTGACCCTTGCCCAGCTGCTCAGCGATGTCTCTCTCTTGGCCTCTGTAACTGTTCAGCCCTTAATGTCTTCCCGTGCCTCCAAAAACAGGCAAAAAAAGTGCAGTTGTTCAAGCCAAACTCTACTTTTATTTGCTTAGCTCATGTAACTTTAGACTTGCAGCTCCACCAAAATTCATGACGTTTGGATCCTCGTTTTAGGCTGGGGTGCCTATTTTTCATTTCCATCAACTGCAAAATTCTGTGGGATTAAATCCTACAATTCAGCATGAACCTGTCATGAGTTTTGAGGTGAAGTTCGACAGTGAGTGTCACTGGTCGGTGTGTTACCTGCCCTGATGCTGACAGGCAGATGAGCAAGCAACAGAAAGAGGAAAATGCCTTTCATGGTGTGCATGCTAGCAGAGGCGCTGTTGATTAACCCATTTTCCAGTCAGGCCAGCTCTGAGAATGCCATTTAACAACCCCAAGTCTGTATAATGCTAACAGGATGCTTATAAGGCATAAAGGGATTAATCTTCAGCTCTAATGAAATCCAGATGCAGAGAGCTGCCTCTTTTCAAGGCCTTTTCCATGGCCACACTGCAAATAAAGAGATTTAATCATTGTAAATAGATGAAAAACACCAGGCTTCTAACAGGTACTCAAACTCACAGGCCCCCGAGGCTGCTAGCAGATACCTGATGGAGAGGAGGGTCACCCACTGACCCTCTGCTTGCAGCAAGACCATTTGTAAGATGGGGTTGCAGGGGCTGGGCCCATGTACTGGAGCTCAGAGACCCAGCTTTGGAGAGGCTGAAGTCATTTTGGGCAGACCCCGCAGTCTGTGAGATCTTCATTTTTAATGTGGCAGGAGAAGTTTTGAACCAAGAGGGGGTAAGAGAAGGGAGTTATTTTAAAGACGCGCAGGAATGTGTTACATTCTTCTGTTCCTCAGGTTTGGCTGCTCTGCAAGTTTTTCATTTTACCAAAGCTCAATTCAGTGAACTATTTATTTGCATTTTTAAAGAAAGAGCATGATTCTTCATTTACTTTGGCGTCAGTGATGAATTTTTATACTGTGAAATCCAACAAGTTCCCTTCCAATGTTATATATCCGTCCAACTTTACAACGGAAACTTCTACCCCAAAGTACCAGCCTGAGTTAAATGGTTCAAAGGGCTTTATAAAAGTGTGCCCTCACTGGTTTCCCATGAGCCTTATCAGTAGTCACCCCATACTTGTTTGATACTATGCTTATAATCAGAGCACGCCATGGCTTGATGCTGGAGACCATGTTTGTGTGTAGAGATTTTCTTTAGAGCTCCAGAGGCAAGAATTCCTTGTGAGAGGTTCCTGGGGTAGCTTTCAGCTTTGGTTCAAAGGAGAGAAAGGCATAAAGAAGAAGTCCTGCTATAACGTCCTAAAGTTCTGCAGATGTTCACAGCCTGATCCTGTTGAAGGCGATGGCTAATGGTCATCCCCACGGGTACCTGTCCTGCAGTTTGAGTGACCGTTGAGTGTTTCCCTTTGGTTTAGGGCCTTGGGCAGTGCTGTATTATGGCACCAAAACCTTATGCTCGTCGCCAGGGGGGACAGTGCCATATGGGCAAGGCTGTGTTCAGGAGCCAGAAACACAGACCCAAGCTGTGACAAATTCCAGGTGTCCTGCTTTGGGATCCATCTCAGTGTCATTTAAGAACAGAGACCATTACAGCAGCTGTTCAGAAAGACCCACTTCGGTTTGGAAGAGCTCTGGTGTCCAAGGACAGCCATACCCTCCCTGCTTTGCAGGACATCCTCTCCTTGCCATCCACTGTTGGTGTTGTCCGAGGAAGCACGAGTAATCCATGGGAGCAGGGAAAAAACGTGGCATGGAACAGATTGGTGTGAGTCACACTAAGTCTCAGCACCTCCGAGTGGAAAACCCACTCAGCCTTTGGCAGCCAAAAATTGTTTCTCCCAGTGTCCCTTCTATGAGACATTTTAAAATAAACCAGCGAGGGCTCCATTTCTTGGAAGGAAAAGGAAACATGTCAGAGTGTGTCCTTGCAAACTGATTTACTGCCGTTGGGCTCTGCATATTTTAACAAATGTTTGAATTTGGTTGGAGACGCATTTTAGCAGTAAGGCAGAGGGAAGCAATTGATGAAACACCATGGGAAGACGAACTTGTGTAAAACATCTCAGATAAATATTTACACCCCAGTTTCTTAGCTCCGAGCTCACATTAAACCCCGCCCTGTCTCTCTGAAGGGACTTGCATCTACAAATAAAACACCTAGCTGTGGCCACCCAACATTATTTTACAATTCTTCCTCTGGTGAATTAGGCTAATTATAGATCTTAAGGATTTCAGAGGGTTAAAGTGGTAGCAGAAGAGTCAAAGATTCTCCCAGGTATTTGCAAGGAAATGTTAATGCATTACCATATGCCTGTGCTGGCAAATTTCACCCCAAAGAGCTCGTAAAACAGCTGCACTGTTTTTTCCCTCACTTTTTTTTTCCCCCCTCACTTCTGGGCACTGAATTTTCTCCCTTTGCAAAGTGAAGTAGTGCAAACCATTAAAATATAGATGGACAGACACACGTGTCCTTACCTAACATGAAGCAATATGGAAAAAATGAGGCTGAACGAATCAGAACAGGGTTGCATCAGCCAGAAAACAGAACGGACTGCCAGGGTACCCTACTGCATAGGGTAGTTAGCGTAGTGTTAATTGGGCTGCATGAGCAGTTAATACTGCTCCTGATTAGGTGGGGTGAGGTGTCTGTGTTATGGAAAAGCTGCTTGTAGACCCAGTGGTAGCAAAGGGACCTATTTCTTTGGACAGGCAGATGATGGCAAATGTTCAGGTATCAGGAATTCCTGGTAATATTCCATGAGATTTGATCTGCTTTGACTCTGTCTGCTCACAGATGTTGCTGGTCTGTGCTTTTTGATAAGCTCCCAGGGCAAGAACCATGTCTGTCTTGGTTTTGCAATGAAAAATGTCACAATAATTACTCCAGGGGAATATAGCTTATGATTTGAGGAGAGAGGACACCTGTCTTAGACCTCTCCCAGAAGAAAGACCTAGCTTCCAAGCCTAGGTCTGCCACTGCTTTACTGCGTTACTGTGGGCATGGTACTTAAATCTTCGTTCTGAGTTTTCTCAAGTTCTCAATTTTTCAAGCGCTTCAAAGCTGGCATAGAAATGTATGGGATAACGGTAAGGAAGGGCTTGGTTGAATAAAGACTGTGATGTGGTTTAGAGCCCATCAGCTGGAAAATGTGGTGAAGCACAATAGTTGTATAAAGGGAAAAGCAGAAAGTGGTGGCCTTAGTGAAGTGATTGCCTCGCAGACAGGCTGTGTCAGTCCCCTGACAGCTAATCATGGTGTTCCCAGAGAGCTCCTCGGTTGGCCACCTTCTCGTGGACGTACACAGCAGTGGACATTCCTCTAGACACTTTGGGTTTGCTTCTTTTCCGTTACTCACCTTCTTTTCAACCCTAGCTAGATTCACTGTACAAGCAGTGTATTAAACTTCCCTTGAGTTCAGTTACCTAATGACTGATTTATGCAGTGAAAAATTTACCCTTCTCTTTCTTTGTCTCTCTCTTTTGGGGTTTTCCGACCAGAAATGCAAGTACAGTCTTCACTTTGTAAGAGCATCCTGTGCTCACATAAGCAAGGGACGTAACGGAGCAGGAGGCAGAAGCATCTCACATTATCTCATTAAGATGCTTCTCTAGGAATGCGGCTGCTAACGTAAACTCATTATGGGATGGAAGAGCAGCAGCAGTTGCTTTCACATGGATGGATCCAAGCCCAAGCGATTGTTTAATTGTTTCTGTGCTCTTAACTGGATTCTTAAGTATTTTTTGAATGTTGCCTGAGAGCTAAATAACCGTGTGCTCATTTATACAGTAATTTTTGCTCTGTTCCAGTAGACCGCTGAAAAACATGCCTCTACTGGGTTCAGCTGTTACCAGCAGTGATCATGTATCAGCTCTGACACAACACACTGATACTGTGATGAGAGTATTCGTAGGAAGGGGGTGTTTCACAAGATCTGTCCAAGAATGAGAATAATATTGGTGTTACTGGCTCTGAACCATCTGTGATGCTCCAAATAATCAAAGACATTGTGGCCCATGTTTTACTCTGACTGTGCCTTTAGCAACATAAGCCTCTCTGACTGGTCTGAATGTCAGCATGGAGTTGACTCAGAGTCCATGTATATGAATTTATTGTTTTTTTTTTTTAAAAAGCATATTGTACCCTTTCACCATCTTCACAGCTAGAAAGTGGGTTGTTTATCTAACTTGGGGAGAGAAACACTCATAGTGAAATGTTCCCAATGGGACAGTAGCAGAACATGGCAGCTAAGAGCAACGGGAGAAGTGAATTTCCCTTGGAAGATGGGCTGGGTGCCTGCAGCCGTACTGGTGATGTGTTGGTAGGGTCACTGTGTTCAGTAGCACACAAAGAACTCACAGTGAAATATCAGCATACTGAGAATAGAGGCAGACCTAACTTAACCCTCTCCTAGCTTCTACACTGCTACTTGTTTTCAGACTGGCTTTTCAATCTCTCTTTCAGTGCTGACATACCTAATGGCCAAAACACAGCTACCCAGGAGCCTTCTTGTAGCGTATTTTTTTTTCTCTGGAAAATGCAGATTAAATTGAAAATAAACATTTCATCAAAACACACTGCTTTGGGAGAGCCTTCCAGTAATGTGAAGGGAGAGCTCCCAAGAATCTCTTCCTGCCACACAGGATCTTAAAGCTTCCTGCCAGGCAAATTTCCATTGGAAAGTGTCCTTGATTTATGCCTGCTGACCCACCCAGCCCCATGCTCTGCAGCCCTGTCGTATGGGTTAATTCAAACACTCAGAGACCTGTAGATCTGTCCCATCCTACATTGCAGGTGGTCTTGCATCCAGGCAACCCTGGCCTTGTAGTTGGCCAAGCCAACCAGCTCTTGTCTGAGTGCTGGAGTCTCATCAACTTGCAGCAGATGCTAGGGTCAAAGAAAGCACATGGTGTTTTTGCAGGCACAGTGTCTCAATGTTTCTGAAACAAGTATTTCAATTTATGTTTTGTGGAAAAATCGCACTGTTAAAAAAGTTTTGTTTTCGTTTCTGAATGTGAACTAAACCAAATAGCAGCATTCCAGTGCCAAAGCTTTGACCAGCTATTGACAGAAGGAAAATCCACCCTGTGCTAAGCAGGTGGTGTTATTTTTCAGCTCTGTCCCACCTTAACTATCTGAAGAATAACATTCAAGCGCATAGGCCAGTGGGGAGAAAAAAACAAACCCGCTCATGCTGGCCAGCAGAGCCCATAGTGTAGGCCATACATGGGTTTGGAATGAGGGGCATTAGACTCCCAGCCTTCCTGGTGCCAAGAAATACACAGCTAAAATTGGCAGCTCTGAGATGAGTAATGCGCAAACATGGTCCCGAGCGTTGCAAGTGCTTGAGCACTCTCAGGATACGTTGGGTAAATGAGTATCAGTCTCCATGGCATCAAAACAGCACAGCGATTACGCTGTGTCCCTTTGGCCGGTCTCCGGTTCCAGTGCCTGGGTAATATGAGCAGAGCTGGCTTCCAGCAAAAGCACTCCCTGACTCTGACATGGAGGTGAACAGCAAAGACCCCTCCTTCATCCAGGCATCTTGTGGCCATCTTCTCACGCGTACTTGCCTGGCTAGGGTCAAAGAGGCATTAGCTGAGGGCTTGGAAGGTGATTTTCTGATTCGTTTAGAAACTGGTGATCTCAGTGTTTTATTTGGAGGTGGCAAGCCTGCAGAATACCTTGTGTCCTATAGTCACAGCATTTCACTGGAAACCCAAAGTTGTGTCTTTGCGGGACTTCCCTGGGTCGTCCAGTGCCTGCTGGAAGTGGTGCAGTGAACAGGCCCTCAGACTCTTCTGCAGAAGTGCTATGGGTGGACAGAGATGAGGCTTCTTGGAAGGTTTTGCTGCCAGCATCCAGTACAACCTGAAACCATTCCCAATGGTCAGGGGGAGAAATCTACCAGTACTGACTCTCTGCTATCTCCCCTGAAATTTGTTCAGAGTAAAATGTCCTCCTACACTACGCTCAGGACATATATGTTGGTGGTACGTTGTACCACAGAGGAGACTAGTTTTGGGGTGGCCAAAATGATGGCTTTACCTACTGTAAGGTCACTGTGTGTCATAGGGTTCTTCAGCACACAAGATGCTACCATGTGCAAGGTTTTATTACAGTGCCATTTAAGATGTTACTACAATCGCATCCGATCTCCCTGCGTGCCTGTTCTGTTTAAGTGACCTTTGCAGCCGATGCTCTGCCAGGGTTTTCTGCCAGGCAACCGCACCCATCCTTTCCTCCGACACTGAGAGATCGCATGACTGATGCTTTGCTGTACCATGTTTTGTAGGAACATTTTATCCTATTAAGGCACCTCGGAAAAGCCAGATGTTCCGTTTTAGTAGGGACTCTCTATTTTTAAAACAAACATTTTTGAGCTGATGTTATTTTTATTTAGTTCTCTCTGTGAAACTTCCGAAGACAGATCTTTGCTTGGCAAGGTCATATCAGGGAATGAGTGAGAAATTGTCATCCATCTGTCACTGTCTATGTATGTACATGCACAAAAAGAATCTACTTAGAGAGCACTACAATATTCATACGTTGGGAAATTACGTTGTTAAACCGTGTTTGCAGTCCCACTCTGCATTACGTGGTCATGATGTTACTCCTTTTCATGAGGTCGTCTGTGCTTTGGCGGGCTCTGCTGGGCCTGGCCAGGCAGTGGACCAGGCCTCTATGCTGCAGAAAGCTCTTGCCTTTAGAATTCCCCAGTATTTTGTGGCAGAAATCAAGAGTATCGTAACTGAAATGGGACATGAGGAGGAGTGGGCCTTCCCTGACAGCTGGACACCACACTGGCCCCTACCACAGATTTCATTATGGAGTTTGGTAAACCGCTTCTACCAGCTTTTGGAGTGGCCACCAATGCCCTGTTCTTAACTTCTGGGATTCCTCACATAAATCCCTGAAGATAGCTCCAGCGAGAATGAGTAGGAGCAGCTTCAAGCCATCACCCTCAGCCCCACTTTGTCTGCTCAGAAAAATTTGGTCCAATGTGTTGAACACCAGGCACCCAAATTCACTGTAACACTTTGTTCTTGGCCTTCACGTCACTGAAATTAGGATAATATCTTCCTCTAACAATGTAAGAATGTCATGTCAATGTGGTTATAAGGTGCTGAGCTGTAATAGCGT
>NW_010194677.1:10895-20087 GCF_000695765.1 Mesitornis unicolor
GAGATGGGACTAATGAGCTCACATGTGACAAATATCTCTGTATTCAGCAGAGTTTGAAAAGTATGCAGATAATAAAAGGAACATGCTTTCTCTGTAGGACCTCTCCTCAACCAGCAATCCTGGTTTATTTTATTCTTAGGATATTCCATATTTTGATACATTCAGAAGTCAAAAGATCAGTAATTCTCAGGATACTCTAAACTTCCTGGTACTTAAAGCTCTAATATAGGCAAATGCTGAAATTAGAAATGAGTTGCAGGACAGATTTTCCCATGCTTACTAAGCAAGAGCCATTGATGTGAGGAAAGATCTGTCCTCTTTCTCCAGCACAAAACTGATTTAGCAAATAGAAGGAGACCTGTGACCTTCATGTGCATATATTGATTTGGGCGGTTGTCATGTCCAACTCACAGGTCTCACCATCCCAGTCACCTCATTTCTGTGTCATAGTACAAAAAGATACAGGTGTCTTGAGGTTCCATGACCTGGAGAGGGGCCTAATAGCAGCCTATTGGCTAAATCTGCAAATCATGGCAAACTAAGACCGAGAAAAATGTACTAAGTAACCTCATCCCTTCCTTCAGCCCATAACATATGGCTCTCTACAGTATTATATGTTGTTCATAGCTTTGTCCAGGCCAGTTTTAAACTGGATTTCTACCTTTCCTCAAACTATTCCATGGCATTAGTGTTAGGAAGTTTTTCCTGACCTTCAGCCTGTGTTATTTTTTAATCTGCCTAATTTCATGTCATTACTTTGAATTTTGGCTGTGAAAGCTGGAAGCATTTCAAGTTAAGAAAGTTTTAAGTGTCCCACTTAAATGTGAGAGTTGACAAGTGTTTTAGTAATAAGGAAGGGGAGGGAGGTGCCTGAAAACACAGATCATGGCTCTCAGTGCTGAGATTTCATGAGCGTTTACGACAAAAAGAAAACTTGTAGAGTACAATGAGCAGATTTGCTTCCAAGGTGGCCAGGCTAACTGGAATGTCTTTTTGTCTTGCAGAAGATGAAGCCCATAGTCCAAAGAAGACGATCTACCCCTTCTGCCATTACTAAAGCTCTCGGCAAGTCAAAGTGCCATTCCAGGTAGAGGAAATACCTTTCTGACTCCTTTTTCCACTTTTCTGCCTATACAAACTGAAATCAAACTGGTTTTCAAATTCATTTAACAGTGTTAAAGGTAATTTGTTTGTGGACAGATACAGAAGAGTTTCTTTTTTTACTGGAATGGCATCGTGCTCAGCAATAAAAGCTGAGGGAAAGGAGGATGGGGGGGCATTCATGTTACTGCATTTGTGACGGCTGTCTGTGCTGGGTGGAGGTCTGGCAGGGGGCTCATGTCAACCCACCACGCATGGCTAGCTGATTATTTTCAATGCAGATAATACTAGATCTAAATATTTGGTGCCTGTTATATCCAAGTATAAATGCACCTGGACAATAAGCACATTGCAGAAGCACCCAAGTAAATTCAGGCACAAGAAACAGCATCAAAATCTTCCTGAGAGCTCTCCTGGCTTTTCTCTCATGTGCCCTGACCCCTGCTCAAGGGGTACATGAGATCCCATGTGATG
Organism: Mesitornis unicolor; assembly: GCF_000695765.1. Classification (NCBI taxonomy): domain Eukaryota; kingdom Metazoa; phylum Chordata; class Aves; order Mesitornithiformes; family Mesitornithidae; genus Mesitornis; species Mesitornis unicolor. The sequence goes on from NW_010194677.1 coordinate 12,471, forward strand.
CCACGCTCCTTTCTGCCTCGCTCTGATAGCAATCTTATAAATAACATTTCCTGAGGGATTTGGTTTTGATGTTCTTTTTCTTGATTTGTAAGAAAGAGAGGATAAACCTGAACTGATTGACAGTTTGATCTGGATCAGCCATCCTAAAGAATGCCCCTGTTATATCACACCAAAGGTGACTGATGCATAACACGTCCTGCTTTTCTGAATCAAGTGTGGGGGTCAGTCTTGCAGGATCACTTAAAAGGCAGGCCTGATTTTCATTTGATTGTCTTTTGACCAAGTTATGTGTCTTGTTATTTCCCCCGCCCACTTCTAAATTGCACTTAAAAAAACCTAAAGAGAAACAAATTCTTGACTTTATTTGGCTGGAGAATATCCTCTTGACGGAGGGAAGCTTTAAATGTTTCTCATGATGGACTGCTACATAGGGAGCTGGTATGGTGCCATCTTTGCTTAGGCCACCAGAGTATTGGTGAGATTTTTTTTTTACTATCCTGGTGTTGTGTTTACAAAGCTGCATAACTCCTCCAGCTTTAGGAAATCCACTGCTGAGGTTGTGTGGTGGTGTGGCTCCCACTGTTCAAGTGACGCACTTGGAAAGCTTTAAATACGAAGTTTAAAAGTGATTAGCTCCTCACTCGTGGAGGCAACAGATGCATAGGACAAGAATTCACTTGTTGGTGGCTGTGGAGTGGTAAGGAGGGAATTTCTGCTTGCAGGAGTGCGGGTGTTCCTGTCACTGGGGATGATTCAAAAAAGCAGCTAATGGTTGGCTTTAACCTCACTCCTGGAAAATCAAAGGGGCCCAGTTGTGAGGCCAGTGGAAACCGAGTTGGGCGAAGAATTTCAAAAACACTACCCTTAAAGCTCATGTGTTTTTTCATTTGTTGGTGTAGAGGCTGCCTTCAGACTCAAGTAGGGGTGGAGGGAAAGGAAGTGTTCGAGTCATAGCTCACACGCATATGCAGGAAATAAGTGTTTTACCTGAATGAGAAGTGACTCAGAAATTAATATTTCAGAAGCTTAACCTCTCCAGATTTGGGGTAGGCATTTAGGCAGTTTTCTGTCTGTCTGAGGCAGTTCATATTAGTTGGGCGGAGGCAGGGAAATGCAGTTCATAACAGCACAACAGGGCAGTGCTGAGAGAAGCATGGGGCTATCGGGCTGTTCCAAAACACCCGCCTGTGTCCAGTCATGAGCCCCTGTGAGAAAAGCTGCTGACAAAGTATTTTAATTTCTCTTCCTCCTGCAGGGAAACGAGCCTTTCCTCTTCCCATTCAGACAATGGGCTGCCAAGTGGGGTGTTCAGCAGCCCAGGCTCCACTTTCATCCTGGACGAGCGAGTGCAGCTAACAGTGGGCCTGCAGACCCAGGAAAGACACCTGATCTTGTTCAGTGATGTGCTGGTCATCGCCAAGTCCAAGTAAGAGGAATTCACACCCACTCCTCCTCCCCAGTGCGTGCTGTTGAAGCTCTGAGCTATTTGTGGAGCAGGCATCAAAACAACTCTTCTTTACAAATGTGGATGTAAAATGTGGCATCTCCCTTTCTGAAGGAAAAGGTTGTCTAATTGGTTTTGCCCTTTCCCTTATTGAAGAAATACCATGAAAGCAAAAGGCAGTAAGGACAGAAAACTGGCTCTGCCATACATAAATTAAGAGCTTAGGTGACTTCAGCTATTAGCATAGAGAGTAATTAGCCAAAATCACCATCTACCTTTGTGTGGCTCAAGTGAACCGCATTGCTCTAAGCCACAGCTGTCCCACTGCAGCCACCAACCACAAAATCCAAAACTTTCTTGTAGGGCCTCCACATGCCCAGATGTTTATCTGGGGGAGTTGTTGCTGTCACTGCATCTGCATGACTGGAAGGTGGCATGACCAGACTCTGGAAATCCAGGTGTTGGGCTCTAGCCTAAGAAATCCATAATTTGCGTTGCAGATCCTCCTCCAGCCTGAAGCTGAAAAAGCAGGTACATCTGAGTGAAGTGTGGACCGGCACCTGTCTCAGTGAAGTAACAGAGAAGAAGATGGATCCCAAAAATTCATTTGTCATTGGCTGGCCTACCACCAACTACGTTGTCACCTTCAGGTACCCCATCAGACACCAGACCTCCCTCTGCAGCCTGCCGGCTGCCCAAACCTCCCGTGTGTCAAGCAAAGCTATGACTGAGGGTGCAGAGCCCTCAACAACCCCTCTTCCCATTGAGTAGAGGACTTCCACTCACATTAGGCAGTGTGGTAAAAGCTTAGGTGTTGCGAGAAAGCCATCTTAGAAAAATATCTGCAGGATAGTCCCTGAGAGCCTTTTAAACTAGAGGATCGATCCTCGCAAGTGTCATTATAGCAAGTGGTAACCCTGCTGCAGAGTACCCTGGAGCATCACAACCAGATCTGCCATAGCAAACCAGCTTGTGCCATCGTACAGCCTGTTGTTTCAGCAGCTGCCAGCAGCCATTTCTGTAGGAGATTAGCCCTAGTTTGGGAAATTTTCCTTACAATGGATGGGTTAGTTATGTCAATGCAAAATGCCAGATGGCCTTGTGCCAGGGTTAAATCCTTTATCCCCCCGCCTCGTGCGGCATAGGTAGCTCCTGGGCAAACCTTCATCTTTTACCAGCGTGTCCCAAGGCCACAGCAACAGCCTGTGAAGATGAAAAGGTTCTTCAAGATGGGTCTGCACAAGCAACACAGCCCAGAGCTTGCTTAGCCATTGCAAACCCCAAAAACAGAAATGCAGGGGAGCATGGAGCGTGCTGGAGAGTAGCCTGTTCATGTCCAGATGCCATTTCAGAGGCTGTCCCAATGTTGTGCTTGAGCTAACAAGGCTCACCAAAAAGCAGGTGAGCTTTTTATCACCTGGAGCTCAGTCTACCCTGGCTAAGTTGAATCTACAGCTGGTATTTCTGCATGGTGCTCAGGTCAGAAATGGGAACCATAGCCTGGTTTCCTGCGTGCTGTCTCATCATTTCCAAGGGTCAGGGTGGTCTCTCCGGGGTGATGCATTCCTGGCCTCAGGACTCGTGCTCTGACGTGCAAGCTGCAGTTTGTGTCTTAGTGCAAACTCAACAGCAGTTCCTTTTCCTTCATGTCGCTGCTAACCCGTGTTGGCAGCAGAAGCTTCTAGGAATGGCAGACATTGGGAAGGAAATAATAGGAGAAAGAAAATAGCAATTAAAGGTCATGGCAAAAGTAATAAGGGCCCACAAGATGAGTTAACTCCAGCATCACAGAAAGATATTTGTCCACTCGCCAGCCTGGGCAGGAAATGTAGGCCAGTTTGTTGCTGGGATTTTTTCATTATTATTATTTTTGTTATTTGTTAAAATAGGACAGAAGCAGGAAAGGACTGTGCTTTTGTTCCAGGGCTTTGCAGGAAGGAACTTTGACTTACAGCTATATATAAATGAAACTGGGTAGAGTTTCCAAAGGCTGGTCCCCACTCAGCACTTGTTTGATGATCTGCCTCCCTTTTTACCTTCAGCTCAGCTGACGTGAAGGAGCGATGGCTGTCAGCATTACTGTGGTGAGTGACCCTCCCTTCATCCTCCTGGGTGCTTCCTCGTCAGTCCTCAGAGAAATTTGTCATGCTAGGTGTCAGATTGCCCTCTGATTTTCAGCACGTTAAGTGTCTAGCTACTGTTTGAAAAACCCACCTTTGAAACCTCAATGTAGAAGCCCATGGGTGAAAGCAAAATCGGTCTTGACAGTCCAGAAAAGATTAAATCCACTAGAAGATATCATTGTTGATGCCTGTATTTTCCTTTGGAGCTGGAGGTCGGCTTTGCTAATCACTATGGAGAAGTCACAAGTGTTACTGATTCTTCAGGTGTTTTTTGATTTGAGCTAAAATTTGTAGTTCGTGGCATTCAGAGGCTACAGCTGTTTCTTTTTCATGTTATGTTTCTATACGTTGTTTCCACTAACATCCAGGCAGAAGTGTTTGTATAGGTACAGAGAGGGGAAGAAATCTCTTGGTTTGGGGAGAACAGTAATGATCCTAGGGATGCTGGAAGGTGTTATGCTAGACACATCTACCTGCATTGCATGTTGTTGTTATTGTCGTAATTAATCTGTATTTATTATGGTGCCAAGGAGCAGGTCCTTTGGACCTCTTAGATGCAAATCTTAGGGTCCTTCTCAAGTTTGGTTGGGAAATTATATTCCCTCCCCCTTTCTTTGACTTTCAGGCACATCAGTGAGGTAAAACAGAATGAGTATCTGAAGAACCTTACCCTTCCCATCTTGGTGCTGGATGCTGACAACGGTTCTTCTGTAAGTAAAGCTCAGCCCCATGGAGATCTGTGGGGTTGGGGCAGAAAGGGAGGGCTGTTCTGCTGCTGCCATCCCCGTTTAAAATTCAAATCCCACTTGAAAAGGTTTTTAGAGGCTGTGAGTCTGGGCAGCTCTATCCTTCCCACTGGAAGCCCACTCAGAGAGTTGTGGGCTTGGAAATTGGGAGGTAGCCATACTTTTACTAAAGAGCAGTTAATTATTAAGATTATTCTTGGCCTCTGGCTTTCTTTCCTCTTTTTCTTCTACTTCACTTCATAATTGGTGATGGTTTGTGGTCGAGTGCTCAGTCATTCCTCCTTCCAGTGGAATAAGTAGAGGATATTGATCATGAAAGAGTCACTGGTGTGTTCTGAATTAATCTGCTGGAGTGTGTCCCAGTCTCCTCATATTAACAGCATACATTTCCAGGCTTCATTCACATTTGCCTCCTGGGGACTCTTCCCTCAGAGAACAACCCCAGAAACTTGTTTATTGGTGGTGTGCTGTGCTCACCCTTTGGAGTGACAGTGGCACTACTGTCAGTCAAATACGGATGTGATCAAATACAGCATCTGAACAGCACCCAGTTCCTCTGATTTCTACTGGATAAAACATTTAGAGGGTGTAATAAACCCATCACAGAAGAAACAGTGGAGAACAGGTTCTGCAATGTATAGCAATCACCCTTAACAATGATTCCAGTGTAGTTCAAATTAGTGCAACTCTTCTAACCATGAACATTTAGTAAAGACAGTCAATAGACAGATGAGAGATGTTGTCCCAAGATTTTCAAGCTACAAGAAACTGCAACCAAACTTCATGCTTTGCTCTTAGCTTCCTATGTTTTCTCTGTTTTCCTTTCTAGAGTACTACAGTCAATGTGTCCAATGTGGAAACTGCAGAGAGTGTGATGAAGAGGACCCTTCTACAGCTTGGACTTCCTGTAAGTGGCGGTGGTCTGCTAGATCTTAGCTAAGGAAGCTGGCAATGTCTGGTTCACAGGACAGTGTGGATGTGGAGAAGTCTAGACTTGCTGTAACTAACCAGTAAGGCATTAGTGAGGACACAACAGTCCGGTGCAAGCACCACGTCTTGACTGGTATCACTTCACTGGTTGTGTTGAGGGATCTCCTCAGCCACGTCTGCTGGGTGGACAGACAGGAAAACGTCACCTGGGCTTACATCCTGCTGGCTCTCGATCTTTTCTTCTCCTGAACCTTTCCCCTTCCACTCCGTGTCAGACAGACTGATCCAGAGCACTGTCCCTCCCAGCCGTGTGGCTGTCCAGAAGACAGCTCTGTGCATCCAGCCCTTTGCCCTGTTCAGCTGTTGCCTCTGTTGCTTTCTGAGTGGAGGGCAACCTCATGGACCCTCACCCTGCTCCCCTTCCTAATGTTTTTCTCTTCTCTGTTCCTCAACTGCCAGGGCAGGACAAGTGAACATCACCTCTGGGTGATCTCAGGAAAAGATGACCCTGCTTACCCTCTCATTGGTAAGAGCTCTCTCATTTTCCCTCAATACTAGCACCACAGGAATGAGTGATAATAAATAATAAATAGTAGATTATAAATAATAAAAGGATAAAATTATACTGGTGTGTGTGGCAGAGAAACATCTCAAACATTGCACTCTTCACTTAAAAAAGCAATGGCAGAGGGACTGTTGCTGATGTGAGATGTCACTTGGCTTTTATGATCTGAAGATCCACATTTAATCCACACATAGCAACATCTTTGAAGCTCTTCACATTTACTTCCCTTTTCCAAGCAAATCTGTGCATTTCTGGATGGGAGCTCATGATGCATTTCAGCAGGTGCTCCAAATAAATGGAGATTTTTAGGCTGGCCTAAGAAATTCTTTCTGTGCAATGGATGTGACACAAGGGCAGGATATGCCTCAAATCCCAGGTCTTAGAAACGCCTGAGGCTTGAGGGAAGGTAGGTGTGTATGTAGAGGGTTTTAAGCGCAATCACAATGGAGGGTAGTGCTGGAGATCTGTAGCAGATGACTTCAGAAATAGTACAACAAACATTTTAAAGTAAACCACTGAATTTTATCTGTTAAGTGGTGAGCATTCATCATGGAGGTCACCAAAGCTGGAATTTCCCAATAGTAATAACAATAATAACAACAACAACTGTAATAATAATAACAACAATAACTAATAATAATAATAGGTTTTATTTTACACACCTTTTTGCTCAACAGGGCACGAGCATCCTTTCAGCATCGCGTTGAACTGTCTCCGGGACTCTGCTGACCAGCAGCAAGGAACCAACAATAACACCCTCCTGGCTGATGGGACAGAGGCTTCCTGCCTTGATCAGCTCCCAAAGGAAAAGCAGTGTCAGTTTGTCCTGAAGCCCAGGCTTCAAGCTCCAATGCAGCTGAGGAGAGGTAGGGACTGCAGAAGTTTGTTGTGAGTAGGCAGAGACTTTGCTGCTTTCCATGGCAGTGCCAAACTCTTCCTAGCATCATACCTGTGTCCCACAGTCGCTCTCGTACCTGGGTGTATGCAAAGAGGGAGAGATTGCAGAGGGGCTAAATGTGTCTGTGCAAAGGTTCAGAATTAGCTTTCAGTCCTTGATTAGTTTTCAATTACAAGCCATTCTTACACTGCACAGACTGCAAGGTTCCCTGAAGAACAGTGATTGAGTAAGAGTTTTGCTGATGTTTGGGAGATGAACAAGCGGTTCCACTGCTGTATATTATGTGACCATCCCCGTAAGAGTATACTTATTAAATACGCGATGGTAGAAAGTCCTTGCTTTGCTGGGAACTCTGCCTCTGCTGTAGATCACTCACTGGCCAGTCAGAGGAACAGAGCGGGGTGTAACAAAGGCCTGTGTTGTCTTTCAGAGTCACTGCAGAAGCACGCCAAGAGGAAGAAGTCCTTGATTGACTGGGCCCTGCGCCGCAGCACCAGCACCCCCACAGGCAGCCCTCCTTCGCAGTCGCCTACCACCCCACGGAAGCTCTTTGGCCTCTCTCTGTCCTCTGTCTGTCCTGACGGGATCCTTCCCAAGCCAATCATGGTAAGCAGCAGCCCAGACTGTTGATCCCGATATAAACTTGATGTATCTAGCCCAGAATTTGAAGCCACTTGTGGTATTTATGTAGAATTGGGTGGGAAAGACCACCATCATTTGCCTGTGATTCGGACCTAGCTTAGTAACAATGTGCCTACCCACATGAACTGAACCTGCAACTTAGCTGACAGGCTTCTGTCCGTACCTAAATTATGATAAATCTTTTGTATGTCCATCCTGTTCCCAGTACTGACTAGGTCTTATGCTATTTACATTACAATATGTGAGATATAATATACAGAAACAACGTG
>NW_010194678.1:0-216 GCF_000695765.1 Mesitornis unicolor
GCCACGAAAACTGGAGGCAAACATGGACGAGTTAGCCAAACACAGAACGATACAGTAAAAAGCTTTGTTTGGCTACAGAAGCACTTCCTAGGAAAGCAGAAATCCAGCAACAGGTTTCATTCCTAGCCCCTTTGTGCTGTGAGTTAGAATGAAACGTTTGCCATATTGAAACCAGGCTGTGGGCAGCTCCAGAGAAAGCCTGGTGGCAAACGTCGG
>NW_010194678.1:419-1035 GCF_000695765.1 Mesitornis unicolor
GTTCCTGCTCCGGCAGGGGGATTGGACTAGATGATCTTTTGAGGTCCCTTCCAATCCCTAACGTTCTGTGATTCTGTGATTCTGTGATTCTGTGTTTGCCATATTGAAACCAAGCTCTGGGCAGCTCCAGAGAAAGCCTGCTGGCAAATGTTGGCCTCCCAGGGAAGCAAAGAAGCCCAGAATCTAAAGCTTTGTTGGGCTACAAATTGTCTTAATAGAAAAGACAAGAGCCAGCAACACTATTCAGTTGTACCGTCCTTGGTGTGGGAGAAGAGCTTGACCATTTCCGTTTGAGAGATTGCTCCTACCAGAAGCCACAAAAATTGGAGGTCAACGTGAACGAGATAGCCAAACACAGAATGGCACAGCAAAAATTTTTGTTTGGCTACAGAAGCACTTCGCAGGGAAGGAGAAATCCAGAAGAAGCTTTCAGTCTAAGCCCCTATCTGGTGTGAGTTAGAGTCGAACGTTTGCCATATTGAAACCAGGCTGTGGGCAGCTCCAGAGAAAGCCTGGTGGGAAACGATGGCTTCCCACGGAAGCAAAGAAGCCTAGAACCAAAAGCTTTGTGGGTCTACTAATTGGCTTAAGAGAAAAGACAAGAGCCAACAACAGT
>NW_010194678.1:1273-2400 GCF_000695765.1 Mesitornis unicolor
AGCTCCAGAGAAAGCCTGGTGGCAAACGATGGCTTCTCAGGGAGGCAAGGAAGCCCTGCACCAAAAACTTTATGGGTCTACAAATTAGAAATAATAACTTAATAGAAAAGACAAGAACCAGCAACAGTCTTCTGTCCTAGCATCATTGGTGTGGGAGAAGAGCTTGACCATTTCCATTTGAGAGACAGCTCTTACCAGTACACACGAAATTTGGAGGTGAATATGGACAACATAGCCAAACATAGAACAGCACAGCCCAAATCTTTGCTTGTCTGTAGAAGCATTTTATATGGAAGGAGAAATCCAGCAACAGATTTCAGTCTAAGCCCCTTTCTACTGTGAGTTAGAGTCGAAAATTATCCATATTGAAACGAGTCTCTGGGCGGCTCCAGAGAAAGCGTGGTGGCAAACGATGGCTTCCAAGGGATGCAAAGAGGCCCAGAACCAAAAGCTTTGTTAGGCTACGAATTGGCTTAATAGAAAAGACAAGAGCCATCAACAGTCTTCTGTCCTAGCATCTTTGGTGTGGGAGAAGAGCTTGACCGTTTCCATTTGAGAGACAGCTCCTACCAGCAACCACAAAAATTGGAGGCAAATGTGAAGGAGAACACAGAATACAGAACAGTACAGCCCAAAGCTTTGTTTGGCTACAGAAGAACTTCCCATGGAAGCAGAAATCCAGCAACAGTTTTCATTCCTAGCCCCTTTGTGCTGTGAGTTAGAGTCGAACTTTTGCCATATTGAAACCAGGCTCTGGGCAGCTCCAGAGAAAGCCTGGTGGCAAATGATGGCTTTCAAGGAAGGAAAGAAACCTAGAACCAAGAGCTTTGTGGGTCTACAAGTTGGCTTAATAGAAAAGACAAGAGCCAGCAACAGTCTTCAGTCCTAGCATCCTTGGTGTGGGAGAAGAGCTTGACCGTTTCCATTTGAGACATGACTCCTACCAGCAGCCAAGAATATTAAAGGCGAACGTGGACAAGATACTGAAGCACGGAACATTAGAGACTGAAGCTTTGTTTGGCTACAAAAGCACTTCGCATGGAAGAAAAAATCCAGCAACAGCTTTTAGTCCTAGCAAATTACTGGTGTGAGTGCAATATTAAAACCAGGCTCTGGGAAGCTCCAGA
>NW_010194679.1:0-226 GCF_000695765.1 Mesitornis unicolor
AAGAATGGGATCCTAATAATGGGACCCCACTGATGAGATCCCCCTGATGGGACCCCACTAACAGGACCCTGGTGATGGGACCCCACTGATTGGGACCCTGCAGATGGGACCTCACTGATTGGGACCCCAATAATGAAACCCTAATAATGGGAACCTAATGATGGGACCCCACTGATGGAACCCTGCTGATGGGAACCCATTGATGGGACCCCACTGATTGGGACCC
>NW_010194680.1:0-1383 GCF_000695765.1 Mesitornis unicolor
ATGTAGCATTAAGAAGCAGGCATTCTTTGTTTGACATCAGGTGCAAGGGGCATTTTTTGTTACATCCAAACTCGCACGAGTACAGTCACTTTTCTTTAGCATATTTATATGCAAAAGTTTCAGGATTTCACAATCTAAGTCACAATGATTGGTTACAATCCAAATACAGTTATAATGCATTTAAATATTTGCTTAATTATTCTCAAATCAATTGTGCTTGTGTACAAGGGATCTTTCAGTGGCCTCTGGTGGTTCCTGGCAGATCTGAAGAGGCACTCTTACTGTTTTTTCAAAATGTACCAGGACATATCAGTGTGCCAAGATATTTCAGCTCCAATTACTAAATTGCTCCAATTATAAAGAAAACTTGTCCTTAAGTGCATTCCCGCTTGGGCTCCCTTATAGCAGTGGTACTTGCTGTGTTACCCAGTTGCTTCAACATTTCCCAGGTGATCATGACAGGCATCCCAGTTGGTTTACCTCTGATCCTCACTTTCAGCCTCAGTTGCTTCATTTCTGGTAGAGGTTTGTTGATTGGATTCTTCCAACTCATAGCATGGTTTGACATTTCAAGCCAGCAACGACCACGGCCCTGTGGGAAGAACACAAGCATACCCTCTTTCCCAAGTAATTAGTTCTACTGGACCTTAACAAATTGATGAGCCAGGAAGGTCACAATACCAGACCTTTGGCCTATGTTGAAAGTGAGGTGTGCCTTGAAAATGTCTTTCCGTGGCAGTTGTATGTAAATGTTGGGAAGATCGATTCAACAAATTAAGTGTACATGTAGCATTGTAAAGCTGTTCCTGTGGGGATAGGCATGAATTATATAACGATTTTTTGTGATACTGAATTCCTTTTGCAAACTAGTTGCATTCTGATGAAAAAAAGGAGTGTGATATTCTGGCACATTCAAAACTTTTGTGTTTGGAAAACTGGCATGGTTAATGCATCGGCCCTTCTGTTCCCCTCTGTTATGGGGCCAGGCAGTGATGTGTGAGAACACATATATATATATGCACACACACATACATACAGTGTACAGCATCTGCAGGCCTATTTGGAATCTGTGCAATAGGCCACCTCACTACTGACTGCATCTGGTAACATGGAGCTGCTGCAGCCTTGCCTCTGTTGGGCTACCAGATTCAGCAGTCCTCAAGGCAATGAGTTTTTCTCACGATATAGAAAGATGCTCCAGCATTTGCAGATGAATGACTCTGCACATAGTACACTGTTCTCACTATACCCCTCCCAAGCCCTCCAAAGCTCAACAGAGGTCTTCAAGCTTCCTCAGGCGATGTGCTGCCCAGTGAGACAGGGAAGACATGACCATTTTGTGTTTGGAAAATGGGCATGGTTAATGCATCAGCCCTTCTGTTC
>NW_010194681.1:0-1161 GCF_000695765.1 Mesitornis unicolor
GCACCCCCTTTAAATACATGAATTCGCAAGGGCACTGATTGGCTTGGCCCTAGTCAGAGGTGAGTCTGACAAAGGCAAAGAGGGAGCTTTCAGGTAGCTTCTTAAAGGGCCATCTTCATAGCCCTTCCTCTGTTACCGAAGGCATAACCAAAAACCCCCTCACAGAAAACCCAATACAGGAATCCACACCGGAGGAATCCAGTCTTGAATGACTCATGCTGGAGTAGTTCCTGAAGAACTGTCTGCCAATGAGAAGGACTTCTATTGGAGAAATTAATGAACAGCTGTATCTCATAGGTGGAACTTCATGCTGGAGCAAAGGAAGAGTGTGATGAGGAAAGAGCAGCAGAGATGAAGTGTCATAATCAGACCACAACTCCCATTCCCCATACTTCTGCACCAATTGGAGTGAAGGAGATAGAATGAAAAGGTGAGGCAAAGATGCTTTTATATTGTTCTTATTTATTCTTTTCCTACTGTAATTGGCAATAAATTAATTTCCCCAAGTCTGTTTTGCCCATGACAGTAATGGCTGAGTATTTCTACTTATTTTTATCTCGACCCATGGACTTTTCATTGTATTTTCTTCCTCTGTCCTGTCAAGGAGGTGGAGCTTCTTATCCTGTCACTGGGCATCAGTGAGCAGAGTCTGGCTCCCTCTTCATTCCCTCCTATCAGGTATTAAAAAACATAGGCCTAAGCCTTCTCTATTCCAGACTGAACACTTCCAGGTCTCTTAGCCTCTCCTAATGTAAGACATGCTTCATGCCCCTAATAAGCATTTTGGCCTTTTACTGAACACCTTTCATTATGTTCCTGTCTTTCTTGTACTGGAGAGCTCAGCGGTGAACTCAGCACCCAGATGTGTCTCATCAGGGCTGACTGGAGAGGACAGGATCACCTGCCTTGATCTATTGGCAATGCTTTTCCTAATGCAGCTCTGGAGGCTATTTGCCATCTCTGCCACATAATTCATTGCTAGCTTATGGTCAATTTGTTAACCAGCAGGACATCATGTCTTTTCCTACACAGTGTCCATTTTCTGGAAGGTTAGAAGAAAGCTACAACAGTTTCACAACCCTGTGAAAACTGAAAAGGAGAGCAATAGGCCTTGGTCATTCTATTGTTGCAAAAAGAATCACAGAATCACAGAATCACAGA
>NW_010194682.1:0-481 GCF_000695765.1 Mesitornis unicolor
CTTTTTTTTTTTTCCCCTCTCTCGCTACACACACTCCCTCTTTAAGGACTCAAAGTCTGATTTTTTAGGGCCCAAACGTTCATTCGATAGCCAAAAAGCCTGTTTTGGGGGCCCAAACTTTCATTCTATGGCCAAAATGCTCATTACTAAGGCCCAAACTGTCATTTTTAGGGGACCAAACTCTGATTTCTACGAGTCAAACTCTCATTTTAGGGCCCAAACTCTCATGCTTAGGGTCCAGCTGAGAGTTTTAGAATAGAAACTCGAATTTTCACCCTCCAAACTCCCATTTTTAGGACCCCAACTGTTGCCTTCAGAGGCGTAGCGACCTGGTTCAGGAACGGCTCAGCGACCCCACCCTTGGGTTTTCGCTTGTGAGGGCCTAAATTCCCATTTCAGGACGCAAACTCATTTTTACGACCATAACACCCATTGTGAGGACCCAAACGTTCATTTTATGGCACAAATGCTTCTTTTTAGA
>NW_010194683.1:0-12117 GCF_000695765.1 Mesitornis unicolor
TGTGGTAGCATAAAGTCGGGCATGGGAAGCACCAAACTGTGCTCGGGACTCTGACAGCCGAGAGCAGGGTCAAAACGATCCCTGGCGCTGTCGCTTGCGGTCCTGTTTGCCGTCGTCTGCACAAATGAGTAGTTATTCTGACGGCGGGGGCGAAAACTCAACCTTGATGTTTACAGATTTGCTTAAAAAAGGCTAACGGGTCTTGACAACGCTTGCTGTAAAAAGTGATTCAGAGCGTGGAAGCGAAATCCCAGTGCCCGTGCGCTCCCCTGAATGAAATTCCTGTGCGGAGAGAGCCACAATGTACATGAGGTTTCTTGTAGCCGGCTGCTTACTTCATCTTCGTGTATGTTGAATAGTTATTTAATCAAATAAGTCGATAAATGGCCGGGCAGGCGTGCAGGGGCGGCTCTGCGGCTGCTTTTGGAAGTGGTGCTGAGTTTCAGGACTGCCGCACCTCCTCGCCGCGCTGGGACATGGCGGTGAGCCCTGAGGATGCTCCTGGGTGAGTGGGGTTGCAGGGTTCCCGCTGCTGTCTGCGAGCAAATGCTTTATGTTTAACAGATACAACGTTAATACTCGGCAGTGTGTGTGCGTGCATTGTAGGCTGTGATACAAGGAGGTAATGTGAATCCTTTTGGTGCAGTTTTGGTGTTTTCTAGTGTTACGTTGTTTGTATTTGGAGTGACAGTTTGGTCATTTGATTCTGTGGCAGGATATTGCTGTTTTTTGTTGAGTTGAGATTATGCCTTTGGCTGAGATGTTCTTAATAGCATTTTAGCAAGCTGCATGTAACATGAAATATGAAGGGCTAAATCACTGGCCATATATTTAATCCATAAAGCAGCCTTACTTCACACTTTGAAGAGAAACAGGAAATAATAGCATGGATTCTGAAAAGAAAATATTTAATGGAGCAACACAAAATATTATTGTCCAAGGACTGTGCTGGATCCAAAGAATCCTCCAGGACAGTACAGCAACAGCCCAAAGAGGAAATTCACTGAGGTTGCTCTTTGGCTCTTACTTTTAAAAGAGTTCTACTGAGGAAGGTTAGCAAGCATAGGTTAATTATATATGACACTACAGTTAACTGAAGAAACTGAGTATCTAATGCAACAGCCTGTGCATGTGGGAGAAACGGAATTAAGGTAAAGTGTTGTCAGTGTAAATTTAGACCAGTTGTGTCATTGTGGTAGAAGTTGCTATGTGGACATCACTTGTTTGCAGTTCTGGTTATGTCATTTGAGAAGAGTTGGAAGCGAAACTAAAAAAGCATTGCTCTTAAAAACATTGAGAGCTGGTGTTTTGTTTTATAACCAAGAAAGCTGGTTTTGATTTAAAATATTAATTAAATCTTTCCTTTATGAACCAACCCCTGGGTAAGAGCTTGATGTGTCAGCATCTGTCTGTGTCTGATTTAATGATCAGAGAAGGCTGATCATCAGCTTTTTATGTGGGTAAGCTTCTAGTGAAATATATTTTGCTAGATGAAGGGTGGCAGGATTTGTCCTTGTATAGTGGTAGCATTACAGTGTTAGTAAATGAGAGTGGTTACCAGTATAGGATTTGCCTCAATCTGGGTTGTCATCATTCTGTGACTTAAGTGTGCCTGTGAAGAGTGCAAAGTCTGACTCCAAAGCAGATGGTCGCACTTTGGGGTGCCTTTCATCTTGTCTGTTTCTCTTCTGCACCTTTTTGAGGACCTGAGGGGTCTTGCAGTCCACTTGCATTTTCAGGCCAATTCAAACTTGAAAGTCAGGTTTTCTCAAAATAGGGGGAGGGAGACCACCAAGGACTTCTTTACCATGATGCCTTTTTGGTTTTCTGCTGAAGTAGTTTTGCCTGTATCTGTAGTAAAAAAGTTGTTTCATTGGTGCATGGATACCAGCTTATTTCAGGGATAGTGAGTCTTTTAGTGTGGGCAAGATGGAGAAGGCTCAATATTCTCACATTACCCATGTTTCTATAGAATGTAATGAGTTATTCCAGCAAATTCCTAGTTATGAGGTGCCCACAGGTGTGTGTATAGTAGGAGTTTGAGCCAGATGTGCCTGAAAGGGATCATCCATTTCACACTTCTCTCTGTATGGGTATGGTGGGAGAGGTGAGTAGTATAAGTGAAGTCCCCGTTGACTTTTATGGATTTACACATGTGTAAAATCAGAGTTGCAAGCAGGTTCAACCAGATCTGTGCTAATACTCTTATTTCTTGTGTGAAACACCTGTATTTTCAAGAAAAATGATCTAATTTTCCACTACTTTGCACCCCAGGGTGTGATTCTCCCAGTGTGCATTATCGGCAACAATTTAGAAAGCTGCCACTTCTCAGTGGGATGCAATGTGGGGTCTGGCCAGTGCCATCCAGCTGTTGTGAGCAGCTACAGTGTGCTTCTTGTCATGGTTGAAGTTTCTTCTAACCGTTCTCAGCTAACGGTTACTTTACACATGAAGTGTTAATATGATCTTTCCTATTTAATAACCTGTTGTTTCAGTGATATCTGATAGCATTGAACTTTATGTTATCTGCCTTAAATCTGTTGTCTTTCAATATCATTTACTCTCTCTTTGTTATATATTAGGAGGAGGCAGTAGTTACTGAAATTAGCGAATATAGTTTTGCTGATCTTAATTATAATAATGGAGTCTGTTACAATGCATATTGTAAGTGCAAACTATTGTTAAAGCTTAGGCAAGACATTGGGGAAAAATTATGTCAAATTTTACTTTTTCATAGGTTTTATATTGAGAATATTATTCTCCTATAATATTCAGTATTACAGGAGATGATCTTTGAGTCCCAAGATACTGGTGAAATGTAGTTAAATCGTATTTCCCTCCTTGAAAGCAATGTGCTGTATTCCATTTGCTACAATACTAGGAAGTCTTAGTTGAAGAGTCATTTAACTTTTTATTCTCTGTAATCTATAGTATAGTTCATGTTCAAGGTAGATAAATTGGAAAATGTTGAACATGTAGAAAGCAGAGATATAAAAAACCAGAATTAGACCCACTGGGAAAAAGCCAAATGGTTATAAAATACAGGAAAATGTAGAGAATTTGTAGAACAGACATTTACCTATAAGGAATAACTTTTTTTTCTTTAATTCGGAGCTACTCATGCTAGTGAAAGCAAAAAGAACTTCATTTTATTAAATATTTATTTAGTTTGTTGAAGTAATACTTTGGAGGTTTTGGATTTATTTTCTGCACCAGCCTAGCTTTTCTCTACTGTTCACTTCTTTCTTATATCCTGACACAGTGAGCATATTATTGTCAGTTTTGATTACAGCCATATATAATTTTGTAGCACTTTATAGCGAGTCTGTAGGGCAATAGACCCCACCATATCACACGTCTAATTTATGACTTTATTTTTCAGCAATTATGGCAAGTCTGCTGCTCAGATCGGAATTAAAGTTATTTGGATATAATTAAAATATGCCAATATTTATGAAATGATGAAATGCATATGAGGTCATTCAGTTTCCCTTTTCACTAGATTTTTTTGACTATTTTTATTTTTAATATAGAGTGCAAGCTGTTGCTAATTAGTGTGACACTCTGGAGGTGGTCTCTATGTAAGCTAAATAGAGAGGACAGGATGAAGGGGTGGGAAAATAAAAACCCCAAACCTAGAAAAGTAAAAGTGCCAGACTTGGAGGTGTTTAAAAGCTTTACACAGAGTGGGTTTTGTCCTCCTTATTAGACAAGGGGTAGCAAAACCTTTCCAGGTCACGTGTAAAACTGGAGACCTGCCTCAAATCCTGCGCTGGTGCCTGTGTCTGTGCTGGGTACAGGCAGAGGGGCATCTCTTGGGAGAGGCTTTCCTTCCTCTCTCTTATTTCTCATACAGCGCTATGACTCCTCTCCCATTTAGTAACTGGGAGGCATGGAGAGTTGATAGATGGCAGCGTGAGGCTGAGGGCACGAACGTCTCCAGAGGTGCAGCAGCCTCACTGGAGAGGTCCCATTGATGCCACCACCACACAACAGCTCTGGTGTGTTTGCGATGGCATTTCTCTCGTGGATGTGGGATATTGCAGACACCTATGCCTCTTACTGTTATTAAATTGCTGAAGGCGTATTTACTTCGGATGTCTCTGTAATATGCAGAATTCTGCTGGTGTTTGCTATGCATTGTCTAGAAATGAATACACACGTGTGTGTATTTTTCCATGTCTGTTTCTCTATGTTAAAACCTGTTTTGTGCTTTTGAGTGGAACTTCTGTAGCTGCTAAGGCGGCAGGTTTTGAACTTGCACAGCATAATCTGAAGGTCCAGGGCTGCTGGTTGTTGTTGGAGTACTTGGCAGTCGTGATTCTGGGGATTTTAGCTCTTATCTAGGCAGATATGAAAAAGCTGCTCCCTGCGGCAGCAATATGTAGCAAAGTAATAGAAGACAAGCTTTAAATAAATGATAAATTGAATATTTATTAAACCCATTCTTGCATATGGGGAGCATCCTTGTGAAGTTCTATAGGAAGCTGACTGCCTTGGGTCTCTGAATGAAACCCGATTCGCCCCCTGCGAGGGCACGCTTTGCACTGCCAGGCAAAGAATATTGCTCTCAGTGCAGGTAACACGTCTTCCTTTTCTCACATCTCCTTCCTCTTGTCTCTGTTTTGACCTATGTCTGGATTCCCTGCAAATGCTTTGGAATTGCCGCTGTCAAATGAGTGGCATACGCTGCTGAATTCATCAAAGTAATGCCACACAACCTTTCTCAAGGGTTAGAAATTGTTTTTCTTTGAGAGAGGATGTTTTAGCCCATGGTATTGGTACATACAAATATTTTAGCATTAGATGCTATTTGGAAATCTAATTTAGCAAAAATCTTGGAAGTAACTAATAAGAAAATCCTGCTCTTTAAAGCTTTCCATCTAGAGTTCAAAGAGAAGTCAAAGGAAGTTACAGATCATATGTCTTTTATTTTTTCTGGAGTCAGCTGCAGGAAGTTGTATAGCTACGTTCTAAACTGCATTCGATTTTTTTATTTTTTTTTTTAAGTGTAGATGTTTCTTTGTTCACTGCAAAAGATGCTGTTCCAAAGTGATCTGTGTTTAGGTGACCTGAGATGCCACTCATGAAGCAGTGCATTCTCCTGTCGAATCCTTTGTGCTGCTCCTCTGAGGTCATCCTCAGAAGAACTTGCTTTGAGATCAGAAAGTGAGGGAGCTGATGCCGTCTGTATGTCAGGGGACCTATAAACCAGTGCTGTACGATCAAGGTGAAATATGCGAAAGGCTTTGTTGTGTTTTCATAAATAGTTTAAAGAGTTTTGACTCAGAGCAGCCACCTTGTTACAGCCATCTGTAGTGTTAATATTTTAGCTAAAATATTTCCCTTTAAAAATTAATCAGAAAAAGAAATTGAGTACTTTTCAGGTTTACTGTACAGATTTGCAAGTTTGCTGCTTAAGATATGGGGTATTGGCATCCTTTCTCTGTGTTGACCTCTGTGGCTGTAAGATCACGTCACATTTATCTTCTTTGTAAGTTTTTCACAAAGAAAATCAGCTACAACATTAGTTTTTTGTTTACATTCCAGTATTGCCCAAGGGAGATTTGGTGTCCACCCACATCACTTGCTTTCTTCTAACCCCTTATTCTTAAGGTAGGAGGATTGTAGGAATAAAAGTATGTAGGTATTAAAAGTGCAACAATGCTGAGCGTGGCTGCCTGGTTGAGGGGGTGGCTGTGACTCTTGAGGCTGTCCCTGGAATAATGCTGTGTCCAGTCTTTGGCTCCTGGTGCAGGAAAGGTAGGGACAAACTGGAGAGAGCCCAAAGGAAGGCTGCTCAGGTGATTGGAGGCTGAACCACATGGCATACAAAGAGATGCTGAGGGATTTGGGTTTGTCCAGCCTGGAGATTAGAAGGTGAAAGTGAGTTGTTGCCTTCTGTTATCCCCATGGGCTGTTATGGAGCACAGAGAGATGCTCTTCTCTGGGGAGTGCAGAGAGAGATCAAGGTGTAGTCATCACACATCGAAATGGGGAAATTCTGACTGGGCGTAAGGAAAAAAAAGAACAATGAAAATGGTTAAGCTCTGACCAGGAGTCTGTGGAGGTCGTGGGCTTTGCCCTTGAAGATTTAAAAACTTGACTGGACAGGGCTGAACAACTTGATCTAAGTTTGAAATCGGCACTGCTTTGACTGGGAATTGGAGGATGTTGCCTCTAGATGTCCTTTCCAGCCTAAATTGTTCTGTTTCTGTAAGATTTCCCACAGAGAAAATAAGTATTGTAAGAGTTATGCTAAATACTCTTTTTGATTATATTCTTCGAAGGGAAGAGCTATTTGCAGGATCAGAGGCAGCCTTTGAGTAGCACTCGTGGCCACAACAATTTAGAATAAAAATTATTTTTGTGAAGAGCATGTACCAGAGGAACACATTTAAAGTGTCTGTGGAGCTTCTGTGCTGTGCCGCTGCCATGACTGGTCCCAGTCTGGCTGCCATGTGTTGGGAGCAGCACTTACAAATAAATGCGAGGCATGTCAAGTGCTGTTCTTCACTGGACTTGGCTGTGGGTCGTGCAGCTGAGCTCTTCACAAGGCTGGGAAGGTATGTAACACATACTAAATTTGAAATAGCTGTTATGATTTGATGTAATTAAAAAGTGCTTTTTTTTTTTTTGATAGAGTGACTAATGAAGCTCTCTAAGATTGATTGCTGACACATCCTTTGGGCCTGATGTGGTGACAGTGCTCTTTGTTGATGGAGTGGCTCCCCGTTGTTAGCTGTGGCATCATGTTTGACCATTTGCATTTTGTAATATACAGTTTGAGTATAAGATGTGCTTTTTTCTCAAAGAGTCATTTCATATTTCTCATAACTAACTTTGCGCTTAGGCAGAGAAAATATCAGCACTTCTTGTCTTGGGCATCTGTGTGAGGTCATAATGACATAACCAGAAATTCCCATAGATTTGACCTTAGGAGTTCAGTTTTTTGCCAAGTTAGTGATGATTAAATAATCTTTATTATGTGAATTGTAATTTCTCCAGCATTATTCATTCAAGCAGTATCTCACTAAAATAACGTGAACTTTATATATTGATATCTATATGTCAAATTTGAGAATTCAGTAGTGGAGAACAAGTTTATTTGTTATCTTATGTGAGTGTTTGTATACATGGTGACATGTGGGAGAAGGAGAGAGGAATGCATCCTCAGTAATCCCCCGGCTTCCCCCAAGAAACAATTGTGGTTTTGGGGTTTTTTTGCAAATGACATTAAATGCTAGTACTTGAGTTAAATATGCTAGCTGTGATTCAGGCTTAAAAGTTAAGACTTCTTGTTCAGCTTTTTAGAAAGACTTGGAGGCAGTGTGTATGTATATATATGTACATATATATGTAGTAAGTAAGTAGATACTATCAATCTAGGCTGCTGTATTTTGTCTGTGGACCAGATTGAGCGTGGCCTTTCCGCAGAGGTATGATAGGCTTGTGTAAAAGCTTGAATGATTGCTGATGGTGCTCTGTAGGATGCAGAGGCTTTGGTGGCTTTTGTCTCTGCGGGCTGCCTACCTGTATGGACTGCACAATGGGAATTGAGGAGGCACATTAAGGGGAGCAGGCTGTTATATATAGCAGCTTTTATATATATATATGTATGTACGTATGTGTATGTGTGTGTGTGTGTGTATATTTGTATGTGTTGTATATTAGCATAGAAATTCAAGCTTTTCAACTCCAAGAAGTTAGACTTCCAAAAGGACATGAGAGTGACTTGAGAGTAATCAGGAGATAATAGCAATTTTGAATCCCTTTCAGCTGCTTTGTGTATTTAAATCATACTCAAGATGTGTTTTCCGGCATTGTACACATATAAAAGGTAAAGATGATTTCTTTAATTTTTGAATGAGAGCTGAAATGCATGATTTGTTGTTGAGGAAGCGTAAGAAAATGGCCAAATATCACTATATTCAGATCAGAATTATGGGATCAACTCTGCTGGTTCTAGCAATGTTATGATATGGAAATAGCCTTTCTGATAGATCTGTTGTTCTATACAAAATCAATCTGGGGTTTTTGTTTAGGTTTTACAACCAATTTTCAGTGTGTATATTTGGTTTAGAGTATTTCCTGATTTAGGAAGCCAGTAGATAAGTATTTTCAAAGTAATGTTGTGAGTACTAAGGGCTGGATGGGCAGAGAGCTTTGTTAGTTCAACACTCATTGTTTTGTAGCGCTGCTGATGTGAGCGAGAAATACAAATTGTCTTTTGTCACTGCATTTTCTGCACTCTGGTAGAGTCTGTCTGAGACCAGGCAGCTCTCTGTGGAAGATGAAAAAGGGCAGTGCAGAGCAGTTCCTTTTTTATTTTTCACTTTTTTTTTTTCCTCTCTTGACTTCTTTCTCTCTTGTCCTGCTTTTCTTGTTGGGCAGGAGCGGGTTGACAGTTGGACCAAAAGGATTGGTAGAGGTCACGTTATTGAAATCACATTTCTGTTTTTTTAAAAAGAGGGTAGAATTTTCTTCTGTTGATGCTTCAGCTGCAAAGGTATTTCAGCTTTTTATTTCTTTTTCCAAAATTCAAGTTTAGGGGAAGTTAGTAGTGTGCGCTCAGTGTTGGTGCAAATGCAGTTAACTGGCCCTGGAATTCCCTTGGGTGATCACAGGGAATTATGGCATGGACACTTCTTCCTTGGGCTGGAACTGAGGAGAAGGTCGGTGTTGCAACTGATAGGGGCGTTCAGTGGGAAGAGGAAGAAAGGAAGCATGTCACAAACCTGAGACACCGGCTTTCTGAGACTTTAGAGAAGCAGTGCTCTGTTTTGATTTCTCATTTGTGGATATTGGAGATAGCATTAACATCTTCCCTGATTTTGCCCTGAGTATCATTGCTCTGATGAGTACATTTGCTTTATTCCTTCAAAACTTCACTTTGTAACTGCTCTTTCCCCTTATTCTTCCAGGATGTCAAACTGGCTTAGCTCCATGAAGACTACTCTGGTGTTAAGCTCCCTCTGACTTACCTCCATTTCTCAGGAGCAAAGGTACAGTTAGGGGGGTAAGTTAAAATCCACTCACAGAGTCCCCTGAAGGAAATGAAGACATTTATCAGTGCCCTCTCCTTTGCGCGGCAGTCTCTGGTACATTTCTTTATTCAGAGTTGCTTGGTCCATGACTGCAGGTTATCAGCGATAGAGAAAGGGAAATCACAAAGAGTCAAGTCACTTTGAAAATGTAGTGAAAAATTAATGCATAGAACACTTACAGGGAAAATACCGATGCGGGCTGTGTCAGGTAAGCACTTTAAAAGTGAAAAGTGCCCCCCCTGTTAGTTTGTTCTGCTTTTAATTGATCTCTTTGAAAATCTAATTGAAATCACAGTTGAACTACCATGATAAAATATGTTTTTGGTAAATAAAGTTGAAATAATACACACTTAGCAATTGGGAGTGTTGCTGGAAATAGTAGGTGCGTGTAGAAATAAACACAAATTCCCATTTCTCGTTTCATCCTAAGGGCAAAGTACCCTTGGTGCAAAGCCCAGGGGACCTATATAGTCATTAGCAGATGGAGGAGGACATTAATCTTCTACCCACAAATCTGCCCCAGCACATAAAGCATGGAGTATCTCTGTTGTGAGGATTGCTAGAGGTTGTATTAAACACGATAGTATAGTTTATAATCACAGTGCCAGCCACTCTTGCTGTTCATTGATGTGTTTTCTTGGTACTTTGTGTCTCTGGATTTTACTTTTTCGATCTATGTATAATGAAGTAGTGACAGTCTTTCTGCAGCTTGAGATATTGACAGATGCTTCTTCCAACACTCTTAAAATCTCTCTCTTGCTGTAAGCAGTAGGGTATGTTAGGATATACTTAAGTGCTTTTTTGTGCATAGGGAGAAATGTGTGATTTTTTTCTGTGTCATTCGATCTTTCTCATTTGGCAGTATGCTAGAAGACAAGCGTGGTTAATGAGGTATCTCAGCAGCGTGTTTTTATGGGAGCGCAGTTTAAGGTTAGGAGTATGTCCAGTCTCCAAACTGCCTACTGAGCATTCAGTATTTGGACACAAATGCCAGCTGGCAGTGGTTAAGGAGTGCATGCTTATTCTGCTCGTGATAGCCAAAACATGCTCCCTGCTGTGTGCTTTTGGCAGCTTTGCACTGGCATTATGTCTCAAATGCCAGTTGCATGTCCTCCTTTCTTCCTCCTAAGTGTGTCCCATAAGGCATGGTTTAGCCTAAATAAAAATGTGCCTCTGTTAGACTTGGTAACATATGGAAAGAAAGAGACTGCTTGTTTTTAAAAATCAATCTTTCTGAAACACCTGTAGTACATCATTTCCACTGCAGAAATAAAAATATGATTATCATGTCTCAATAGCAAATTGACCTCAGATTCCTGAAGACTTGATGATTTTTGTGACACCAATTCTTAAGCATACTACACTGAAAAAATAGTGAAATTTATTCCCAGTGAGAGCTCCGGATGGAATTTCAGTCCTAAAGTAGCTGCATATTATGTTTATTTGGAGCTCTAACTCTGCCTATTTGGTCAATGTATTAGTTACTTTGGTGGTCAAATTAATCACATTAATTTGTGGTCTGAATATATAATCATCACCTTTTATAATTTTTCCTGTTTGTTGAATTTCGTTAAGTCAATAAACATCTAAATTAAGTGTTATGTTTTATTGAAAAGTTACCTTATGTGTAGGCAGCCTGGCTTTTACAATCAAGTGTTGCAAATGTCTTTAGCTGAATTATTTGAAGGAGTTTGTTCATTGTGGTACATTGGATACAAATCTGTAAGAATCTGAAGGTAAATTAATCCTGTCTACACTTCTTTGTCGTTTTTATCTTCAGTAGCAGTATAACAGGTCAAAAAAAGCCCAGTTTAAAAAAAACAACAACAACAAACCAAACAAAAAATCCACAAACAAACAAAACCCCAAACCCAAACAACTAAACAAAGCACTCAAGCTTTTCAATTCAGTACTCAAACAACTGCATTTAAGGTCAAGTCAACCACAGGGTAAGTAACTTGGTTTTAGAAATATGTATTTAAGTGCTATATTGCTTTTTCTTTGAGACGATTTTTACACCTCCTCTATTTGCAGCAGATCTTGATGTTTGTCAAGGTGGTAATTCTCAAAATATTTTGATGCCTTTTTCTTTTCTAAACCAATTAAATTCTCTTGAGATCTGATAACATACAGAAGTTTAAAAGTCAGTTTCTCCTCTCTAACCTGTATTCATTGGGAAAAAGTTATCATCCTGCCAAAATCGTGAGCTTTCCCAAAATTGGGATCACAAAACCACTAAAGAAAGGGAGGAGCAGTACCCATTGTAAAATGCTAAGTTATTGGTTACTGTGCTTCCACATATCTGTTGAAGCATGCTTGTGGTAGCTGATGTAATGCTCCTGTTGCTCGCTCTGCTTTCATAGTAAATAAGAACAATCTGCATTTTCCAGGCAGAAGGTAAAAAAGAGAGCCTTACTATGACCCTTCCCTTGAACGGATAAGCTTACCTCATCGGTCTGATACTACTGTCACATAGCTTTCTCTCTCTCTGGCCAGAAGGAGTCAATTCATTTGCTTTCATTAGCTGAACTAAAGCAGTGCCGGTTTTCCTGTGAGTTCTTTGTCACATCCACCATCCAGCCATATCCTGGGTATCCAAGAGCATAGGCGCCTGCATTCAGGTACCTGAACAGTCTCATGTTGTCTGTGCTATAGTGTAGTTGAGAATCAAATCTTCCTGTGTTCTGTGTTGAGGGAGTACCGCTGCACATTGGTTAACTTATTCATGCTCCAAAAAATGCTTGGGTTTGACATACAAAAAAGGTATTTTTAGAAAATAGGTTGCAGAATCAAATGCTCAGAAGTTGTGAAATGTCAGATTTATATTTTTTTCTTCTGTCTGTAATTGATACAGGGATATAGATCTTGCGACTGTAGTCATCGCATCCTAACCATTGGGCACCTGAATTGGGTAACTGTTAGGTTAAAAGACATGAGTGTGGCATGGTCATGGTATTTAGTAAATAGTAGAATGACATTTGTGTATAAGGAAAAACAATATTCACAGAAGAATTATCATAGAACTCGATGCGAAGTTGTTATATATATATATATATATATATGCAGAAGA